>NC_060195.1:38045753-38305753 GCF_021184085.1 Oncorhynchus gorbuscha | reverse complement strand
CTCACTGAAAGCAAGTCTAAGATGCTGTATATGTGTTCTATGTGCGCCATTTCTATGTGACTCGTTCTCAAGTTTTGTTTTTGTGGCTTTTACTTCCAGTTATGCCCCAGCTTCACACAACTGAAAATACAATATCTTTGGTTATGCAAAATATATATTCAAAGCAGTTTAGATGGTACAATGATTCTCTACACCAGTGGTTCCAAAACTTGTTATAGTCCCGTACCCCTTCAAACATTCAACCTCCAGCTGCGTACCCCCTCTTCTAGCACCAGGATCAGCGCACTCTCAAATGTTGTTTTTGCCATCATTGTAGGCCTGCCACACACACACTATATGATACATTTATTAAACATAAGAATGAGTGTGTTGTCACAACCCAGCTCGTGGGAAGTGACAAAGAGTTCTTATAGGACAAGGGAACAAATAATAATATAATAATGATGCTCTTTATTTAGCCATCTTACATATAAAACAATTTGTTCATCACAAATTGTGAGTAACTCATCACAGGTTAATGAGAAGGGTGTTCTTGTAATGCACATACCTCTGCAATGTTGGGTTGTATTGGAGAGAGTCTCAGTCTTACATCACTTCCCACACAGTTTGTAGATAGTTTTCATGCTAGTGAGGGCCGAGAAACCACTCTCACATAGGTACGTGGTTGCAAAGGGCAATCAGTGTCTTAACAGCACGATTTGCCAAGGCAAGAAACTCTTGAGCGTAGCCCTATACGGAAATCTGGCAGTGGCTTCTAATTCAATTACATTTTCACAGAACTGGTTGTTGCAATTTTGATGAGGCTCTCCTGTTCAGATATCGGTAAGTGGACTGGAGGCAGGGCATGAAAGGGATAACGAATCCAGTTTCTTGTGTCATCCGTTTCGGGAAGTACCTGCATAATTGCGCACCCAGCTCACTCAGGTGCTTCGCTATATCACATTTGACATTGTCCGTAAGCTTGAGTTCATTTGCATACAAAAAAATCATACAATGATGGAAAGACCTGTGTGTTGTCGTTGTTAAGGCAGACAGAAAACAGCTCCAACTTCTTAAATCATAGCCACAATTTTGTCCCGCACATTGAATAGTTGGGGAGAGTCCCTGTAAATCCTAGATACAGATCATTCAGGCAAGAAAAAAACATCACCCAGACAGGCCAGTCATCATGCAAGCAGTCAGACAAGTGAAAATGGTCAGTAAAAAACAAAGCTTTTCTCTCTCAATTTAAAAAAGAAACGTGCCAATACTTTGCCCCTTGATAACCAGTGCAGTATGCAGTATGCTGTAAAAGCGTTACATGGTCGCTGACCATATCATTGCATAATGCAGAAAATACACATGAGTTCAGGGGCCTTGCTTTAACAAAATTAACCATTTTTACTGTAGTGTCCAAAACGTCTTTCAAGCTGTCAGGCATTCCCTTGGCAGAAAGTGCCTCTCGGTGGATGCTGCAGTTTACCCAAGTGGCGTCGGGAGCAACTGCTTGCATGCGCGTTACCACTCCACTATGTCTCCCGGTCATGGCTTTTGCCATCAGTACAGATACCAAACATCTTGACCACCAAAGTCCATTTGATGAAACAAAGCTGTCCAGTACTATAAAAAATATCCTCTCATGTTATCCTGGTTTCCAGAAGAGGATGTCTTCCTTAATTGACCCCCCATAAACATAAACATATACCAGGAGCTGTGCCAGGCCCGCGACGTCTGTTGACTCATCCAGCTGTAACGCATAGAATTCACTGACTTGTACGCGAAGCAGCAATTGTTTCAAAAGAAGGGGCACAACAAAGCCTATTCCCCCTCATGAAACTAAAAAGATATGTCATGGGTCCTGAGGTCCTTAAAAAAGGTTCTACAGCTGCAACACTGGTTGCATCACTGCCTGGTACGGCAATTGTTCGGCCTCCGACCGCAAGGCACTACAGATGGTAGTGCGTACGACCCAGTACATCACTGGGGCTAAGCTGCCTGCCATCCAGGACCTCTACACCAGGCGGTGTCAGAGGAAGGCCCTAAAAATTGCCAAAGACCCCAGCCACCCCAGTCATAGACTGTTCTCTCTACTGCCGCATGGCAAGCGGTACCGGAGTGCCAAGTCTAGGACAAACAGTTTTTACCCCCAAGCCATAAGACTCCTGAACAAGTAATCAAATGGCTACCCGGACTATTTGCATTGTGTGCCCCCCCCCCAACCCCTCTTTTACGCTGCTGCTACTCTCGGTTTATCATATATGCAAAGTCACTTTAACTATACATTTATGTACATACTACCTCAATTGGCCCAAACAACCAGTGCTCCTGCATATTGGCTAACCAGGCTATCTGCATTGTGTCCCGCCACCCACCAACCCATCTTTTACGCTACTGCTACTCTCTGTCCATCATATATATGCAGTCACTTTAACCATGTCTACATGTACATACTACCTCAATCAGCCTGACTAACCGGTGTCTGTATGTAGCCTCGCTACTTTTATAGACTCGCTACTGTTATTTTTCACTGTTGTTTTTATTTCTTTACTTACCTATTGTTCACCTAATACCTTTTTTGCACTATTGGTTAGAGCCTGTAAGTAAGCATTTCACTGTAAGGTCTACTACACCAGTTGTATTCAACACGTGAAAAATAAATGAGGCTACTCAGGCAAGAAAAAAAAACTAAAAAATATAAAATGTACCGTTTGAACATGTGAATAATTAAAATGTTTATTATTTGGCATACCCCTGATTGCATTGCATACCCCAGTTTGGGAATACCTGCTCTACACTATACTTGCCTGTTTTGTCACACAAACTGAAATTAGGTGAACCATTAGAATGTTAGCAACCAGGAAATGTCAGAGTGATTTCTGCATAGTGTAACTTTAAAGAGACAATAGTATGGCTCCTACATGCCAGTGACTTACACAAATAGGTAAGTACTTAGCAACAGTAGGTCAATTTACAACTGCCATACAAAAAAAGAAAAGGTCATAGTACATATATGAAATAGTTTACTTAGTGTTGTTTTCTGTAATGTGACCTTGAGATTGACGTTCCTAAACCCCAAGACCGCATTGCTTTTCAATTCAATCTCCAAGACTCCTGAGGACCGAACGAGCACACCACTGTTATCCACAGACTCCCACCTCTGGAGCAGTCAGGGTTTTGTGGCAGAAGGATAGATCAGCTAGGGTCACAGCTGCATAAACATCTCCTTTAGCTCAGATAAAAAATAAAAATAAAAGAGAAGGACACTGAACAACAACAAACCTGTGTGGAAATAAGATAAAGCAAACCATGAATTCAAGAGCACTAGCAGTAGAGCTATGCTACGCATTAATAATGCATGAGTGAGGCTATAGATAGGCCTATTGTATAAATAAGTTAAATACCCTACAGGGTAAGCAGTCATAAAATAACTGGTGGCTATGCACTCATCTATACGTTGAACGTGTAGTTTACATTAGGTTAGAGAATTAAGGGACATGTAATCCAAGCTCTTTATTAATTCCTTATCAGAACATATGAATGATTGCGCCTGACAGACATGGCTAAATACTTGTATAATTGTTTGCTGATAAGAGACTTTGGCAAGACTACCAACCAATCATCATACAATGCACCATTGATGTTGATTAAATATGAATGTTGTTCGTTTTGGCAACATATCAGCTAACGTTACTTACCAAGCAGTGGCGATGTGTCAGGACATTTTCCAAGCTCTTTGGTGATTGTAGTCACGTTGTCTACAGAAAAGTGGTTCGTTTCAAACGCGTCCGGTACTGTGTCCTTTGATGCAGTTTGGTCGTGCTTCGCAAATGCAAAACGAAAATCTAACGACCTCACGTAAAAAATGAAAGTGACCGAAATATGGAAAAAACATAGAAGGACGACCAACTTGCAGATTCTATGGAGAACACTGAAATTCACTGAATCCCGCATCGTTAACTTGCTATGTTAAATGATATGGTTAAACAAATCTAAAGTAGGTAACGTTAGCAAGTTATTTCCTTGTTAACGTTACGAAGTTACAACACCATACCCAATGTCCGAGGATATCCCCTGTCAACTAACTAGCTGATTTAGTCGATGCTAGCTGATGGTAAAAAACAAACATTTCCGCTAGAAACAACTTCAACATAACCTTGGTTATATGCTTGCACTTCCGTCGTATTCCGTCCAATAAAGTTGTCTTGTTGTAAAAGCCTCCCTCAAGTTACTATCACAACGGTCCCAAATTTCTTAAACGATGTAGCTAACTATCACGCGTTATCACTAGTTGGTAGCTAACAGTACAGCAGCGAATAATTACATAGAGCAGCAAATCCACGAAAGGCAAGATTCTCTGAATAATCCGTTTCCCATTTGCCAAATTGACTTCTACTAAACTCAATTACACACATATATCCGATTGTATTAAAGCTAGTGTATTTAAAATATGACCTTCCAGGACTAACGATGTAACTTCAAAATTGTACAAATTCGAAAAAAGACAGTAATCCCTCTGACAGACATTTCCTTGTGGAGACATAACAAAAATTGTCGTCTAGTTCAAGTGGCATCTTCTTTAAAGTTTTATGGCAGACTACACCTATTGGTGTATTGCCGCCACCTACTGTACCGGGTGTAACAAAAATACATTCCATTGCGGGAAGGAGAGGGACCCAGGATAATGCCAAATAAATCAAACAACCATCCCACTCCTTCAGTCACATTCAAATCACATCCCTACACAGGCTCTGGTGCCTGTGAGAATGGAGTATTAATCGACTGGATTCCTTGTATGCCTCTGCAAAATAACTCCCCAAAAAATGTTCAGCCACACACACAATGCCTATTTTCTTAGATTTCCTCTCCGTTTGCGCTGTAAAGTTAACATCCAAAGTAATAAACGCTACAAAGTCCACCTTGTTAACATGCAACATGTCAGGATCCCTCTGTTGACAAGGAATATCATCTTGTGTCTCTAGTCCTATTACCATTACTTCTTCAACTTCACTCCTTTCTTCCGCTCTTCTCAACGCCTCCAGATAGGAGACATTCTGGACAGCCCTTATTCTTGACGCCTTTGTCTCCTTCACCCTAACTTCAGAAATTTGGGTGCATGTTCACCACCACAATTGCCGCATTTAGGCTCAGCTGGCATATAATACTTCTCCTGTCTACATACACTTGACACATGACCAAATGATTTACATTTATCAAACCACATGACTTTGGGCATGAACGCTCTCACAGGGAATCTCATATATAACCCAAATACACGTCAGAAGGGAGAGACACTCCATCTACCATGTGGCTCTGTCGTTGTGCACCAACCACTTGATCCAATTCTTCACGTACATACAGTGCATTCGACACTTTTTCACATTTTGTTACAAGTTCTAAAATGGATTGAATTGTTTTTTTCCACTCATTAATCTACACACAATACCTCATAATGACAAAGCAAAAACAGGATTTTATCATTTTTTATTTATTTATTAGAAATAAACTAAAATATCACATTTATGTAAGTATTCAGACACTTTACTCAGCACTTTGTTGAAGCACCTTTGGCAGCTATTACAGCCTCTAGTTTTTGGGGGTATGACGCTACAAGCTTGGCACACTTGTATTTGGGAAGTTTTTCCCATTCTTCTCTGCAGATCCACTCAAGCTCTGTCAGGTTGGATGGGGAGTGTCGCTGCACAACTATTTTCAGGTCTCTCCAGAGATGTTCGATCATGGTTCAAGTCTGGGCTCTGGCAGTGCCAGTCAGAAGACGTTCAAAGACTTGTCCCAAAGCCACTCCTGCGTTGTCTTGGCTGTGTGCTTACGGTCGTTGTCCTGTTGGAAGGCTCATAATTCCCTCGATTCTGACAAGTCTTCCAGTCCCTGCTGCTGAAAAACATCCCCACAACAGGATGCTGCCACCACCACGCTTCACCGTAGGGATGGTGCCAGGTTTCCTCCAGACGTGACGCTTGGCATTCAATCTTGGTTTCATCAGACCAGAGAATCTTGTTTCTCATGGTCTGAGAGTCCTTTAGGTGCCTTTTGGCAAACTCCTAGCGGGTGGTCATGTGCCTTTTTACTGAGGAGTGGCTTCCGTCTGGCCACTCTACCATAAAGACCTGATTGGTGGAGTGTTGTGCTTCCACAGAGGAACTCTGGAGCTCTGTCAGTGAACATTGGGTTCTTGGTCACCTCCCTGACAAAGGCCCTTCTCCCCCAATTGCTCAGTTCGTCCGGGTGGCCAGCTCTAGGAAGAGTCTTGGAGGTTCCAAACTTCTTCCATTTAAGAGTGATGGATGCCACTGTGTTCTTGATGACCTTCAACGTTGCAGAAATGTTTTGGTACCCTTTCCCAGATCTGTGCCTCGATACAATCATGTCTCTAAGGACGATTCTTCTTCGGTATCATTGCGTTTGCACATTGTGTTTGTGCATGCTACCACCTACTGTGTATGCATTCAATCACGTTACCTTTTGTAAGACAATTTTTTTTAAATTGCACTACAAACTAACATCTATACACCCCTATTACATACCACCAACTAAGCCTCCATCTATATACCTGTATTACGTACCACCAACTAACACCTATATACCACTATTACATACCACCAACAAACCCTCTACCTATATACCACTATTACATATAGATATAATAATGGCGCCGGAGGGTTTGATGCCATTTTTACAAGTTACTAACCAATTGTGCTATTTTGTGTGTTTTTTCACATTGTTTGTAACTTATTTTGACCATGATGTTGCTAATACCATCTCTTATGACCGAAAAGAGCCTCGGGATATCAGAACAGCGATTACTCAGCTCGAACTGGACAAAGTTTGCATCAGACTATTTATTGAATCTGACGCAAAGGATATACTGTTTCTCCAAGACCAGGCCCAATTCCTTGTCATTCACATGAAGAAAAGATGGAGATACAGGGGGCGCAGATCTGGGTGCCTTGTGAGAATTTGTTATTGAGTGTGTAACCTGCCTCTGCCATCCGTTCTATTGTCCAACCTGCAATCACTGGAAAATAAACTGGATAAGCTCTGTTTGAGACTATAATACCAACGAGACAGTAAAAACTGTAATATCTTATGTTTCACCGAGTCATGGCTGAGCGACGACACGGATAATATACAGTTGGCTGGGTTTTCCGTGCATCAGCTGGACAGAACAGCTACATCCGGTAAGACGAAGGGTGGTAGAGTGTGTCTATTTGTCAATAACAGCTGGTGCGTGATGTCTAATATTAAGGAAGTGTTGAGGTATTGCTCGTCTGAGTACATAATGATAAGCTGTAGACCACACTATCTACCAAGAGAGTTTTCCTCTATATTTTTCGTAGCCATATATTTACCACCACAAACCGATGCTGGCACTAAGACTGCACTGAACAGGCTGTATGAGCAAACAAGAAAATGCTCACCCAGAAGTGGCGCTCCTTGTGGCCGGGTACTTAAATGCAGGCAAACTTAAATCCATTTTAGCTCATTTCGACCAGCATGTCACATGTGCAACCAGAGGGGGAAAAGAAAACTCTACACCACCTTTACTCCACACACAAAGACGCATACAAAGCTCTCCCTTGCCATCCATTTGGCAAATCTGACCATAATTATATCCTCTGATTCCTGCTTACAAGCAAAAACCAAAGCAGGAAGTACCAGTGACTCGCTCAATACAGAAGTAGTCAGATGACGCGGATGCTACGCTACAGGACTGTTTTGCTAACACAGACTGGAAAATGTTCCGACATTCATCCAATGGCATTGAGGAGTATACCACCTCAGTCGCCGGCTTCATCAATAAGTACATCAACGACGTCGTCCCCACATTGACCGTACGTACATATCCCAACCAGAAGCCATGGATTACAGGCAACATCTGTACCGAACTAAACGCTAGAGCTGCCGCTTTCAAGGAGCGGAACACTAATCTGGACGCATTTAAGAAATCCCGCTATGCCCTCAGATGAACCATCAAACAGGCAAAGCGTCAATACAGGACTAAGATTGAGTCCTACTACACCGGGTCTGACACAGGTCGGATGTGGCAGGGCTTGCAAACTATTAAACTACAAAGTGAAACCCAGCCGCAAGCTGCCCAGTGACGCGAGCCTACCAGACGGGCTAAATTCCTTTTATGCTCGCTTCGAGGCAACACTGAAGCATGCATGAGAGCACCAGCTGTTCCAGACAACTGTGTGATCACGCTCTCCGTAGCCGATGTGAGCAAGACAATTAAAAAGGTAATCATTCACAAGGACGCGGGGCCAGACGGATTACCAGGACGTGAACTCCGAGCATGCGCAGACCAACTGACAATTGTCTTCACTGACATTTTCAACCTCTCCCTGACAGAGTACATAAAATCTACATGTTTCAAGCAGACCACCATAGTCCCTGTGCCCAAGAAAGCGAAGGTAACCTGCCTAAATGAATACCGTCCCGTAGCACTCACGTTGGTTGCCATGAAGTGCTTTGAAAGGCTGGTCATGTCTCACATTAACATTATCATCCCGGAAACCATTGACCCACTCCAATTCGCATTCCGCCCCAACAGATCCACAGATGACTCAATCTCAATCGTACTACCTGGACTTGTTGACGGGCCGCCCCCAGGTGGAAAGGGTAGGTAACAACACATCCTCCACGCTAATCCTCAACACGTTGGCCCTCAGGGGTGCGTGCCCAGCCCCCTCCTGTACTCCCTGTTCACCCACGACTGCATGGCTGAGCACGACTCCAACACCATCATTAAGTTTGCTGATGACACAACAGTGGTAGGCCTGATCATCCACATCAATGAGACAGCCTATAGGGAGGTCAGAGACCTGGCAGTGTGGTGCCATGACAACAACCTCTCCCTAAATGTGAGCAAGACAAAGGAGTTGATCATGGACTACAGGAAAAGGAGGGCAGAACACGCACCTATTCATGTCAACAATGGCACAACAATGCCTGCCTTTTTCCCCTCAGATTTGGCATGGGTCCCCAGATCCTCAAAAAAACTTTACAGCTGCACCATCGAGAGCATCATGACCAGTTGCATCACCGCCTGGTATGGCAACTGCTCGGCATCCGACCATAAGCCGCTACAGAGGGTAGTGCATACAGCCCAGTACATCGCTGGGGCAAAGCTTCTTGCCATCTAGGACTTATATACTAGGCGATGTAAGAGGAAGGCCAAATTTTTTATAAAGACTCCAGTCACCCAAGTCATAGACTGTTCTATCTGATACCACATGGCAAGCGGTATCCGAGCACCAAGTCTAGGTGTCATGTTCGTCGGATATAGAGGAGACCAAGGCGCAGCGTGATGAGAATACTTTCTTCTTTTAATAAACGAAGAACACTTAACAAACTATACAAAACAACAAAACAAACATGAAGCTATATAACACAAGTACTGACAGGCAACTATACATAGACAATAACCCACAAAATACCCAATGAATATGGCTACCTAAATATGGTCCCCAATCAGAGACAACGATAAACAGCTGCCTCTGATGGAGAACCAATCTAGGCAACCATAGACATATAAACCCCTAGACATACAAAACCCCTAGACATACAATGGAGGGTCTGGGTGGGAATCTAACTTTGGTGGCGGCTCTGACTCTGGACGCCGCCCCCCTTCTTTACATTGAGCCCTCCCCCTTGTAGCACTGACCCGTGGATCATCGCCAGAGGCTCATTACTCCGGATCATCGCTAGCGACCCGGACTGGGGACCGTCGCTGGAGTCCCCGGACTGGGTACTGTCGCCGGACACTCTGGACTGGGTACTGTCGCCGGACGCTCTGGACTGGGTACTGTCGCCGGACGCTCTGGACTGGGTACTGTCGCCAGACGCTCTGGACTGGGTACTGTCGCCGGACGCTCTGGACTGGGTACTGTCGCCGGACGCTCTGGACTGGGTACTGTCGCCGGACGCTCTGGACTGCCGAGGCGCACTGTAGGCCTGGTGCGTGGTGCCAGCACTGGTGGTACCGGGCTGGTGACACGCACCTCAGGGCGAGTGTGAGGAGCAGGAACAGGGCGTACATTGGACCGTGGAGACGCATTGGAGATCCAGAACATAGAGCTAGCTCAATACGTCCTGGCTGGATGACCATGCGCATCTCTGCATAACACAGTGCCTGACCAGTTACACGCTCCCCACGGTAAGCACGAGGAGTTGGCTCAGGTCTCCTACCTGACTCAGCCAATCTCCTCGTGTGCCCTCATATCTAGCCGTGTACCCTCATATCGTCGCTGTTCCTCCTGTGCTTTCTCCAACTACTTCCATGGCAGGGTCTTGTCCCCTGCCATTACCTCCTCCCAGGTCCAGGATGTCCTCCACTCCTCTTTCTCCCAGGTCCAAGATGTCCACTCCTCTTTGGCACGCTGCTTGGTCCTTCTTTGGTGGGTTATTCTGTCACGTTCGTCGTATAGAGGAGACCAATACGGCACAGCGTGATGAGAATAAATTCTTCTTTTAATAAACAAAGAACACTTAACAAACTATACAAAACTAACGTGAAGCTATATAACACAAGTGCTGACAGGCAACTATACATAGACAATAACCAACAAAATACCCAATGAATATGGCTACCTAAATATGGTCCTCAATCAGAGACAACGATAAACAGCTGCCTCTGATTGAGAACAAATCTAGGCAACCAGAGCCCCGCACATTCACTCGGTACCCCCTGTATATAGCCTCATTTTATTGTGTTACTAAAATAATTTATTTAGTTTATTTAGTAAATATTTTCTTAACTATATTTTCTTAAAACTGCATTGTTGGTTAAGGGCTTGTAAGTATTCATTTCACAGTAAGGTCTACATCTGTTTTATTCGGCGCATGCAACAAATACAATTTGATTTAATTTGACATACCACCAGCTAACTTCTATATACCACTATTACATACCACCAACTAACCCTATCTCATAACAATAAAAATGACCACACCATTCCACTACTTTTACCCTAACTGATCCTACACCAGGTCGATGGCCTGGGAGGAAGGGACTCTTTTGTTCAACACACCTTGTAACCCTTCTGCAGTAAAACTTACACCTTACACCTAATACACCTAAGTACTTCTCTGCAGATGCCACCACAACATCTATTTTCTGTGATTCACTTTCAATTTCTGAGGTACAGCTGATGGCAATTAATGCTAGAAGCTAACCTTACTGAAGCACAAATTTGTATCACTCTGTATTGGCCTGGGCCTACCACTCAACCTTGACCTATCATACTCTACTCTCTTCACTGCCTCATCATACTACATCTTCTGTTCTACTCTGACCCTGTCAATCTTAACCTGTCTCTCTTGCACGGGACACTTCTGATCCCCAGCAACATGGGCACTAAGACAATTGACACTCACTGTTTTTTTCCACCGATACTACTCATTCCTTTGTCCCATGCCTTCCTGCACACTTCTCACATTTCGGAATCTCCCTCCTACACACTGCTGTAACATGAACATAAGCTTGACATTTGAGATGATGGCGCAGACAGAGATGAGCTCTTCGTGTCACGCGATTAGCGATTAGCGACCATACCTGTGACTTGCTATGCTCTCCGGAGCAGGGCGCCTTTGAAGGGAATGATTACTGGGGTGGCACTCAGTGTTGAGGTGGAAAAACTGAAATGGAAAATTCCCTGTGTCTGTGACGGCTGCTGTTTGTTGCGACGCAGACCAAAACATTCCGGCACCGACAGAGATGGCTGTCTCACTTCGCGTTCCCCATATTCTTATTCATTCCTTTACGCTTGTGTATAAGGTAGTTGTTGTGAAATTGTTAGGTTAGATTACTTGTTAGATATTGCTGCATGGTCGGAACTAGAAGCGCAAGAATTTCGCTACACTCGCATTAACATCCGCTAATCATGTGTATGTGACAAATACAATTTGATTTGATACAGTTGAAGTCGAAGGTTTAAACACATTTAAACTCCGTTTTTCACAATTCCTGACATTTAATCCCAGTAAAAATGTCCTGTTTACGTCAGTTAGGATCACCTCTTTATTTTAAGAATGTGAAATGTCAGAATAATAGTAGAGATAATTATTTATTTCAGCTTTTATTTCTTTCATCACATTCCCAGTGGGTCAGACGTTTACATACACTCAAATAGTATTTGGTAGCATTGCCTTTAAATGGTTAAACCTGGGTCAAACATTTTGGGTACCTTCCACAAGCTCCCCACAATAAATTGGGTGGATTTTGGCCCATTCCTCCTGACAGAGATGGTGTAACTGAGTAAGGTTTGTAGGCCTCCTTGCTCACACAAGCTTATTCAGTTCTGCCCACAAATGTTCTATAGGACTGAGGTCAGGGCTTTGTGATGTCCATTTGGAAGACCCATTTGCGACCAGGCTTTAACTTCCTGACCGATGTCTTGAGAAGTTGCTTCAATATATCCACATAATTTTCCATCCTCATGACGCCATCTATTTTGGGAAGTGCACCAGCCCTTCCTGCAGCAAAGCACCCCCACAACATGATGCTGCAACCACCGTGCTTCACGGTTGGGATGGTGTTCATTGGCATGCAAGCCTCCCCCTTTTTCCTCCAAACATAACGATGGTCATTATGACCAAACAGTTCTATTTTTGTTTCATCAGACCAGAGGAAATTTCTCCAAAAAGTACCATCTTTGTGCCCATGTGCAGTTGCAAACCATAGTCTGGCTTTTTTATGGCGTTTTTTGAGCAGTGGCTTCTTCCTTGCTGAGCGGCCTTTCAGGTTATGTCGATATAGGACTTGTTTTACTGTGGATATAGATACTTTTGTACCCATTTCCTCCAGCATCTTCACAAGATCCTTTGCTGTTGTTCTGGGATTGATTTGCACTTTTCGCACCAAAGTACGTTCATCTCTAGGAGACAGAACGGGTCCCCTTCCTGAGCGGTATGACGGCTGCGTGGTCCCATGGTGTGAATACTTGCGTACTATTGTTTGTACAGATGAACGTGGTACTTTCAGGCATTTGGAAATGGCTCTCAAGGATGAACCAGACTTGTGAAGGTCTACAATTTATTTTCTGAGGTCTTGGCTGATTTCTTTTGAATTTCACATGATGTCAGGTAAAGAGGCACTGAGTTTGAAGGTAGACCTTGAAATACATCCAGAGGTACACCTCCAGTTGACTCAAATTTTGTCAATTAGCCTAACAGATTATACTAAAGCCATGACATAATTTTCTGTAATTTTCCAAGCTGTTAAAAGGCTCAGTCAACTTAGTGTATGTAAACTTCTGATCCACTGGAATTGTGATACAAGTTAAATAATCTGTCTATAAACAGTTGTTGGAAAAAGTACTTGTGTCATGCACAAAGTAGATGTCCTAACCAACTTGCCAAAACTATAGTTTGTTAACAAGGAATTTGTGGAGTGAGTTATAATGTCTCCAACCTAAGTGTGTGTAAACTTCCGACTTCAACTGTACATACCCCAACCAGAAGCCATAGATTACAGGCAACATCCGCACTGAGCTAAAGGGTAGAGCTGTCGCTTTCAAGGAGCGGGACTCTAACCTGGAAGCTTATAAGAAACCCCACTTTGCCTTCAGATGAACCATTAAACATGCAAAGCGTCGATACAGGACTAAGATCGAATCGTACTAAACCGGCTCCAATGCTTGTCAAATTTTAGTTGTTTTTTTCAATAAAGCAAAGCAGTGCAACAGAAACAACAACACAGAGTTACACATGGAATAAACAAGTGTACTGTCAATAACACAATAGAAAAAAAGAAAGATTATATACAGAGTGCAAATGGCATGAGGAGGTAAGGCAACAAATAGGCCATATAGCAGCAAAGTAATTACAATTTAGCAGATTAACACTGGAGTGATAGATGAGCAGATGATGGTGTGTAAGTAGTGATACTGGTGTGCAAAAGAGCAGGAAAGTAAATAAAAACAATATGGGGATGTTATTGACAGTACACTTGTTTATTCCATGTGTAACTCTGTGTTGTTGTTTCTGTTGCACTGCTTTGCTTTATCATGGCCATGTCGCAGTTGTAAATGAGAACCTGTTCTCAACTAGCTTACCTGGTTAAATAAAGGTGAAAAAAAAACTAAAATCTGACGAGCATTGGTGCCGGTTTAGTACTAAAATCTGACGAGCATTGGAGCCGGTTTAGTACAATTCGATATTAGTCCTGTATAGAGTCAATACAGGACTAAGATCGAATCGTACTAAACCGGCTCCATGCTCGTCAGATTTTAGTTGTTTTTTTTTCACCTTTATTTAACCAGGTCAGCTAGTTGAGACCAAGTTCTCAGAGGTAGGTAGATTGGGTGGGCTATTTAAAGATGGACTATGTACAGATGCAGCGATTGGTTAGCGCTGCTCAGATTGCTGATGTTTAAAGTTAGTGAGGGAAATGTCAGTCTCCAGCTTTAGCGATTTTTGCAATTTGTTCCAGTCACTGGCAGCAGAGGACTGGAAGGAAAGGCGGCCAAAGAAGCTGTTGGCTTTGGGGATGACCAGTGAGATATACCTACTGGAGCGCATGCTACAGGTGGGTGTTGTTATCGTGACCAGTGAGCTGAGATAAGGCAGAGCTTTACCTAGCATAGATTTATAGATGACCTGGAGCCAGTGGGTCTGGCGACGAATATGTCGTGAGGGCCAGCCGACTAGAGCATACAGGTCGCAGTGGTGGGTGGTATAAGGCGCTTTGATAACAAAACGGATGGCACTGTGATAGACTACATCCAATTTGCTGAGTAGAGGATTGGAAGCTATTTTGTAGATGACATCGCCGAAGTCGAGGATTGGTAGGATAGTCAGTTTTACTAGGGTAAGTTGTGAGTGAAGGAGGCTTTTTGCGAAATAGAAAGCCGATTCTAGATTTGATTTTGGATTGGGTATGTTTGATATGAGTCTGGAAGGAGAGTTTACAGTCTAGCCAGACACCTAGGTATTTGTAGTTGTCCACGTATTCTAGGTCAGAACCGTTCAGAGTAGTGATGCTAGTCCGGCGGGCAGGTGCGGGCAGCGAACGGTTGAATAGCATGCATTTGGTTTTGCTAGCGTTTAAGAGCAGTTTGTGGCCACAGAAGAGGTGTTGTATGGCATTGGAGATCGTTTGGAGGTTAGTTAACACAGTGTCCAAAGAAGGGCCAGATGTATACAGAATGGTGTCGTCTGCGTAGAGGTGGATCAGGGAATCACACGCAGCAAGAGCGATATTATTGATATATACAGAGAAAAGAGTCGGCCCGAAAATTGAACCCTGTGGTACCCCCATAGAGACTGCCAAAGGTACGGACAACAGGCTCTCCTATTTTACACACTGAACTCTATCTGCGAAGTAGTTGGTGAACCAGACGAGGCAATCATTTGAGAAACAAAGGCTATTGAGTCTGCCGATAAGAATACGGTGATTGACAAAGTCTAAAGCTTTGACCAGGTCGATGAAGATGGCTGCACGGTACTGTCTTTTATCGATGGCAGTTATGATATTGTTTAGTACCTTGAGCATGGCTGAGGTGCACCCATGACCAGCTCAGAAACCGGATTGCACAGCGGAGAAGGTACGGTGGGATTCGAAATGGTCAGTGATCTGTTTATTAACTTGGCTTTCAAAGACTTTAGAAAGGCATGGCAGGATGTCACGCCTTGGTCATTGTATTTTGTGTTTTTGTTATTGATAGAGGAATTCTTAATCCCTTTATGTTTTATTGCCAAAATCAATTCAATTCGCATTCATTTCTAATTCATGATAAGTTGTAAGTTTATCATTTGCATGAATTAGCAAGAGACCAGTCTTAAAAACAAGTTCAGCATTTATTCTTGATGAGTACTAAATGCTCACACACATTACCACAGGTTATAAACTGAAAATGACGTCAGCGTTTTCCAAACGTTCCGTTTCACAAACAGAGGGCCCCTCTAATTCTCAAGCCTCCGCGTTATCAGCACGAAGTCAAGGCCAGTCAGCATAAATCAACATTCCCGACCATTTTGGAGATGGCCCGTTCCCACCACCTGGAGATTTGTACAACTGAATGAACTTAAAGAACAGACCTTCATTGTTACTTAACTTCCTGACTACATTATATACAATTGTGAAAGGGAGCAAGAGGGACAGTACATTATAGCATTTGGACTAGTCAGTTTCTGATTGGAATGTATACATAATTAGTCATTTCAAACATATTTTCCTCTATCAGTTATATGTTTGGGTAGGCCAGGGTGTGACATGGGTTTATATGTTGTGTTTCGTATTGGGGTTTGTATATTTGGGATCGCGGCTGATTAGGGGTGTTATTAGGCTTGGCTGCCTGAGGCGATTCTCAATTGGAGTCAGGTGCTTATCGTTGTCTCTGATTGGGAACCGTATTTAGGCAGCCTGAGTTTGCTTTGTATTTTGTGGGTGTTTGTTCCTGTCTCTGTGTTGTAGTCACCAGATAGGCTGTAATTAGTTTCACGCTCCGTTCTGTTGTTTTTGTATTTAGTTCAGTTATTTCATGTACGGCGATACTTTCATTAAAGTCATGAGTAACCTACACGCTGCATTTCGGTCTGACTCTCTTCATTCAACAGACGAATGCCATTACAGAAACACCCACCAAAAACGGACCGAGCAGCGTGTAAACTGGCTACGACAGCGACAGTTTCAGGAGCGAAAGAAGGACGTTATGGATGGTAGAGGCATGGATTATACGACGTGGGAAGAAATCGACAGGTGGGCGGCCGACCCGGAGAGAGTGCAGGAGCCCGCCTGGGATTCCCTACAGCAATGCGAAGAGGGCTATAGACGAATGGAGTCGAAAAGGAAAGCAAGGCGGCGCAGAGCGAAAACCGAAAGTCACCCCAAAAAAATTATTGGGGGGGGGGCTTAGGGAGAGTATGGCTGAGTCAGGAGATAGACCTGAGCCAACTCTCCTTGTTCATCGTGAGGAGCCAAGGAGGAGACCAGAACCAGAGCCAGTGTTAGAGGTGAGCGAAGCAGAGACTGTGAAGGAGTTAATGGGGAAAGTGGAGTGGAGAGTAATGAGGGAGTTGCTATCTTGGTGCTATAGATATAATATTCGTCCGACGGATCGTGTCGGGGATTTGATAGCACCTGAGTTAGTGCTCTATACTCAACCTGAGGTGCGTGTTAGTCAGCTGGTGAAGTTGGTGCCAGCCTCACGCACCAGGCCTCCTGTGCACATCCCTAGCCTTGCACGTCCTGTGCCTACACTGCTCTCAAGATATCCAGTACGCCTTCACGGTCTAACCCATCCTGTGCCACCTCCACACACCAGTCCTCCGGTAGCAGCTCCCCGCACCAGGCTTCCTGTGCGTGTCCTCGATCCAGTACCACCAGTTCCAGCACCACGCACCAGGCCTCCAGTGCGCCTCGCCTGTTCAGCGCAGCCAGCGCTTTTCTCCTCTCCTGCGCTGTTGGAGTCTCCCGCCTGTTTAGCACAGCCAGAGCCTTTCTCCTCTCCTGCGCTGCCGGAGTCTCCAGTCTGCCCAGCGCCGCCAGTGCTCCCAGTCGGCCCAGCGCGGCCAGTGCTCCCAGTCTGCTCAGCGCCGCCAGTGCTCCCAGTCGGCCCAGCGCGGCCAGTGCTCCCAGTCTGCCCAGCGCCGCCAGTGCTCCCAGTCTGCCCAGCGCTGCCCGACAACCAGTCTCTTCCAGATCTGCCCGACAACCAGTCTCTTCCAGATCTGCTCGACAACCAGTCTCTTCTAGATCTGCCAGCCAGCCAGGATTTACAGGAGCCTACTACCTGCCTGAGCTTCCTCTCAGTACTGGGCTTCCTCTCAGTACCGGGCTTCCTCTCAGTACCGGGCTTCCTCTCAGTACCGGGCTTCCCCTCAGTACCGGGCTTCCCCTCAGTACCGGGCTTCCCCTCAGTACCGGGCTTCCCCTCAGTCCCGAGCTGCCCCTCTGTCCCGAGCTGCCCCTCTGTCCCGAGCTGCCCCTCTGTCCCGAGCTGCCCCTCTGTCCCGAGATGCCCCTCTGTCCCGAGATGCCCCTCTGTCCCGAGATGCCCCTCTGTCCCGAGATGCCCCTCTGTCCTGAGATGCCCCTCTGTCCTGAGATGCCCCTCTGTCCTGAGATGCCCCTCTGTCACGAGCTGCTCCTCAGTTATGTGGGGATCTGGGTGAGGACTATTAGGCCATGGTCGGCGGAGAAGGTGGATTATCCCAGGACGCGAAGGGGAGGAAATAGGACATTAATGCAGTGGGGTCCACGTCCCGAGCCAGAACCGCCACCATGGACAGACACCCACCCGGACCCTCCCTATGCTCTTGAGGTGCGTCCAAGAGTCCGCACCTTAGGGGGGGGGGGGGGTTCTGTCACGCCTTGGTCATTGTATTTTGTGTTTTTGTTATATGTTTGGGTAGGCCAGGGTGTGACATGGGTTTATATGTTGTGTTTCGTATTGGGGTTTGTATATTTGGGATCGCGGCTGATTAGGGGTGTTGTTAGGCTTGGCTGCCTGAGGCGATTCTCAATTGGAGTCAGGTGCTTATCGTTGTCTCTGATTGGGAACCGTATTTAGGCAGCCTGAGTTTCGCTTTGTATTTTGTGGGTGTTTGTTCCTGTCTCTGTGTTGTAGTCACCAGATAGGCTGTAATTAGTTTCACATTCCGTTCTGTTGTTTTTGTATTTAGTTCAGTTATTTCATGTACCGCAATACTTTCATTAAAGTCATGAGTAACCTACACGCTGCATTTCGGTCTGACTCTCTTCATTCAACAGACGAACGATGTTACACAGGATGGATATAGGTCTGTAACAGTTTGGGTCTAGAGTGTCACCCCCTTTGAAGAGGGGGATGACCGCGGCAGCTTTCCAATCTTTAGGGATCTCGGACGAAACAAAAGAGAGCTTGAACAGACTGGTAGTAGGGGTTGCAACAATGGCGGCGGATAGGCCCTGTGGCAGGGCTTGCAAACTTTTACAGACTACAAAAGGAAGCACAGCCGAGCGCTGCCCAGTGACACGAGCCTACCGGACGAGCTAAATTACTGCTATGCTCGCTTCGAGGCAAGTAACACTGAAACATGCATGAGAGCATCAGCTGTTCCAGACAACTGTGTGATCATGCTCTCTGCTAGTCGATGTGACTAACACTTTTCAACAGGTCAACATTCACAAGGCTGCAGGGCCAGATGGATTACCAGGATATGTATTCCAAGCATGCTCTGACCTACTGGCAAGTGTCTTCAATTACATTTTCAAACTCTTCCTTTCAAAGACTCCAGCCACCCTAGTGCCCCCGCACATTGACTCTCTACCGGTACCCCCTGTATATAGCCTAGCTATTGTTATTTTACTGCTGCTCTTTAATTATTTGTTACTTTAATTTCTTATTTTTTTAGATGTTTTTCTTAAAACTGCATTGTTGGTTAAGGGCTTGTAAGTAAGCATTTCACTGTAAGGTCTACACTTGTTGTATTCGGCGCATGTGACAAATACAATTTGATTTGATTTGACCACATGTAATTTATTCTCACTCTCGTCAGGTACTGAGCCATCAGCGACAGCAGAATATGATTTGTGCCTTCTTCCTCAACACACATCTTCCCACTCGGCTCTTCTTCTTCCTCGCTGACCATTACCACGTCTATCCGTTCACCTCACTCTTGCCCTGCCTTCATCAGCTGTATTCCTTGCAGAGCACGCACTGATGGTGTTTCTCCAAAACCCAACTTCTGTTCCTTAGCCCAATTTACATGTCTGGCTATTTCTGGACTCTCCATTCTTCCCTTACTGCTAATCAAGTGGCATCTTGCAGGTGAGCAACAGGGAGGAGTATTATTGCTGAGTTCAAAACAATTGGGAACTGGGAACTGTGAAATCTCCATCTTCCGACTTCAGTGTGTTCAAGACAACTGGGAACTCTGGAAAAATGAGCTCTGACTGGGAAAAATATTTTGAACAGTCATCCAACTCAGAATTCCAAGTCGGGAACTCTGGCCTCATTCTAGAGCTGCCACTTTCTGACCTGAATATAGATCACTGACGTTATGATTTGACCTCTTATTTTTCAAAGTTCCCAGTTGTCTTGAAAGCACCATTAGCCCTCTGAAGAAGAGTGTGTACATGTAGTTAGGTGACAGGTATAAAAGCGTCTGCTTGTAATTGCTACTGGTTGGGTTGGTATCGCTTGACCCTTGGACTGACTGAAGTAGGTCTATCTTTACATGTTCTTTTCTCTTTGACAGAAGCACATAATATACAACTATGATATTCAATTGTCAGTGTAAAAGAATAGCAAAATATGGTAGGAAATATTAAAAGGCCAGTGCAGTCAAAATTCCATTGAGGCAGTGTCCCCATGTCAAATATAACGCACAAATGCCACCGAGTGGCAGACGACAATAAAACTATAAAATCCATTGACTTTAAAAAATAAGCATTTTAACTTTTGTATCGAACACATTACAAAAAAAGGAAATAAACTTAATGTAGCCAGGGGTATTACAAGAACATTTACATTTGTCATAAAGTATTTTGGTGCTTAATGCTTTTTTTGTTTTTAAATTTACCAATGATTTCAACATAATGTTTCAGTTTCATCTTCAATAAATTTGTTTTTTTGTTATCTGCCAACTTCATCTTATGAATAAAGAATCTCAAGAAAATAAACAAATGAACTATCAACATTTTATCGGGGTTCATATCAGTTGGGTCAAAATCTAACAAAATATCAGAATCTTCAAAATGAACATTAAAAGTGATTTCTCCTATATAACTTAAAGTCTTCGAACTCAATCCAAAATCTGTCCATTGGTTTGTGATACATTTTGTCCATGATAAAAACATGTGCTTGTTGTCTGATGACTGAATAATTCAATCATGACCAGAGGGTTTGTGTCAATTACATTCTTTTACAGGCTCACTCCCCCAAGGAAACTATGTATGCATCTGGTGTAATTCTTGACCTGCAGGCCTTGTGTTGCTAATAACACTTTCATCAAGATGAAAAGCTGTCTTAATTTGCAACAGACCCATAACTACACATTTGCAAAGACCCAATTTCAAAAGTGAAGGCATGTGTATGCTCAGACGAGAGCCTGCTTCCTGGCATGGTGCACAAGGCTTTGGCCCCAACAGACGAAAGTGAGTTTTTGTGCAACAGTACACTGTGGACTAGAGAATGCAGTCTGTGTGGGTTGTTTCCATGTTATACTTTCTTTTGCATTTTGGCCTGGTAGATCCTTTGACATAACTTAACTGCCTTGCTCAGGGGCAGAATTTTTTTTTTTACCTTGTCAGCTCGGGGATTCAATCCAGCAACATTTCGTTTACTGGCCCAACGCTCTAATTATATCATATTGGTATGGAAAGAATTCAATCAAAACTATATTGCGGGACTTACGCAACAACTCTTTCCCCATGTTCAGTGTGGACTATCCCCAGTATACCTGGTAATGAAACACTGAAACATGTCAATTAAGATCCTTACTTTTTTATTGGCAAGACACTGATCTACTAACTACACATTCTGAATGCATATATTACACATAATCTAAACAATGTTTCAGGACTGTTTTGAGGAAATAACCAGTCCAGCCAACATTAAAAACACTAATGATTTATTCATAAATCGTTGTACTTTGACTTGTTAAATGTTATTTATATTTAATTCTAATGTTACATGTTTGTATTATTGAGATGTATATAGCAGTAGACACTTTGTAACTAGTTTTTCTCCTCAGTGTAATTGTATTTTTTTCATAAGAGGAATAAAACATTTAGCAAAATGATAATAACTCACATAATAATGCACATATTTATTAGAAGAACGTACAACAAGATTGCTTTGTTTGACCAATTGGACATTGCAATTTGGAACGAAGACGCCCCGGGTGGATGCCGCGTTCAAAACAACTGCGAACTCGGAAATCTCTGACTTCCGACTTCAGTGCGTTCAAGACAAAACATGTTTTGAACGGTCATTCAACTCGGAGTTCCAAGTCGGGTACTCCGGCCTTTTTCTAGAGCTCCGATTTGCCGACCTGATGATCACTGAAGTCATGATTTTACATCGTTTTTCCCTGAAGTTCCCAGATGTCTTGAAAGCACCAAGAAACACCACAGTAGCTCGCGCTGACGTCAGCCAGCCTTCCCTGCGAACAGACGGAGCCAAGGGTGATGTGTAGGAATGTACAGAAACTTCTTCCTTGAACAGTTTGTGTACTAGTACTTCGATAATATTGACCGAATACCGACAGGGAGTGGACACATATATACGGTAAGTTGTATGTAAACAATTAACATATTAACTGCCTATTGTTTTGAATTTGTTAAACAAGCTAACTTTGACGAACAGTTTTGAAAATGGAGGCAGTGTGGGGGTTGCTCATTGGGGTTGCTGAAAGGGAGAGGCGCTGTCCAGGGCTGATTTCAGCACGGAGATCAGGACCATGGCTAACACACGCTGTTCTAAACTTTCGAAGTGTTTACAAGCCTAACTTTATTTATGATACGATTCGTTTTTTAAATTAAACTAATAACATAAACATTATTTCTAAATTGTTCAAGATTATAGAGGTTCACTTTGTATTGTTCGGAGTTTGCGCCTCCGCAAAACTAGTTTTCCGAGTTAAGTTTTGAGGGGCCTTGCTGGACAGCGACATTCTCTGCCTCTGTCGTAGCAAGCTTACATAGCGATATGTGGAATACTATTGTTGATAAAAGTTTGTTTTTTTAGCCACAATCGATTAATTTGTTAGCCATATTAAATATAATTTTTCTCCATACCCTAACCAATACTGCAACTTTCCACTTGTATTGTTGAGGTCTAGTTCTAGGTCTGGTGGATAGGCTATAACTCAGAAATTGTATTTTTAGTCATCGTATTCTCTTTAGATTATTTTGATACCAGCATGTTACAAAGTATGTCTACTCTACACAGTTTTGTGCTTAGAAAGTAAATATATGTCAAATGTGTTTAGTAAATATTACCATTTAGGTCTATATATTTTGTTTGGCGTGGAGATCAAACAACCCAGTGCACAATTGTATTTTTGTATTTCCAGTTCTTATTTTCTCTTCATACGAGTTAGAATGTAGGACAAGCTACTGTAGTTGTTGGGCGCTGTCGACGAAGTTGGTGGTGCTGTTTCAAAATGGCCGAACACACATTTCTGTGCATGCAAACACAGGCCTAGGAGACTGGATTTTACCAAAGCACAGTGTCAAAGTAAAAGTAGGTCCACAATGAAGTTATGAAACATACATTTTGAAGTGGTGGTATATTCTTGTACGTTTTGTGTTACATTTTTATATATATTTATTATATATATATTTTTCTTTATTACATTTAATAGAGATAAGTATAATTTCTTACAAATTAAGAATACATACAACATTGTAATCGGTTATGTAGTCACATACCAGTACATCGCATCAATATGCACAGCAGACCGCATGAAGACAAGGAATCAATGTGATGAAGGTGTACTGTAATTGTGTTGGTTTAGCATACTTTCCTTATCTATTCTGACACTTGTATTGAGGACATTTGTGATTTCTTTCTTGGATTCCATTCCTGGAATTATCATAAAAACATCCGGCGCTATGAATTCCAAATAACTGATTCAGAGAAGGTACAGTGACATGGTTGGTAGTAGCTTGGACAACTTGCAAGCCATATAATTTTAATAAGTTGGGACCAAGTCTATGTAACTTGAGTTGTCTGGTCTTTTGAAGGTCTGTTAAAATGCAAACTCTCTTTGACCACTACTACTACTAATATTTTAGTCCTGAAAATTAAAACCTATCTTAATTGATTTAAAAAAAAATCCATGACCTCCGGTTCTGCTCTCATCACCCACAGCAACAGCCCTGTCAGCATGGCTTCTCAGACGGTGTATCCAATGGGATTGGTCATGTTCTCAACCTCAGTTGGCATGTCCATGGTGGAGGATGCCCAGGGGTTGGCTGAGCTTCCACACAACGAGCTGCCGGCCCCGCAGCTGGTCATGCTCGCCAACGTAGCCTGTGAAAACCCAGCAGAAGGGAAGGAGATGATGGAGCTTCAAACCGTTGGCAGCTACTCCGATAGTGAAGACGAGAACATCATCAGATACAGTTACGATAGCCATGAGAGAGAGATGTGTATTGTAGAATACCCAGAGTCTCCACGGGCTGCCCTTTCCCAGGTCGAGGCGATAGATGAGGAGGAAGAAGGGATTGACCTGTCCAAACCCTCTGACCAGCGCCCTTTTAGCCCTTCCACCCCTACCATCCCTTCTACACCTCTGGGCATGATCGTGGAGTCAGCTAAGAAGAAGAAACCCTTCTTCTGTAAACCCTGCAACTACCAGGCCCAGTGCGAGGAGGAGTTTGTAACCCACATCCAAATCCACAGCGCCAATAGGATGATCGCAGTGAAACGCATGGTGGGGGACAAGGCACAGGAGAAAGAGACGTCGGCGGGACCAGATCAAGAGGCGCAGAGCGGTGATGGTGGGGCCAACAACAAAGGGCTGATCCGCTGTGAGCGCTGCGGCTACAACACCAACCGCTACGACCATTACATGGCTCACCTCAAGCACCACGAGAAGGAGGGCGACGACCAGAGGGTATACAAATGCACCATCTGCACGTATACCACCGTCAGCCAGTACCACTGGAAAAAGCACCTCAGGAACCATTTCCCCAGTAAGCTCTTCACCTGCAACCAGTGCAGCTATTTCTCGGACCGTAAGAACAACTACGTGCAGCATATCCGCACTCACACAGGTATGTCAAATATAACCTTTTCACTCCAAGTATGCACTTAATGGTCAAAGTATATATTTTTTTTAACAGTATAGCTAACTCTGGTTTTTCTACTTTAGGGGAGCGTCCTTTTCGATGTCCGTACTGTGAGTACTCAAGCTCCCAGAAGACCCATCTTACCAGGCATATGAGAACACATTCGGGTGAGTGTCTTAACACAGGCTACATGACAAAGAAGCCTGACCGTACATCTTTCTATTATGTGACACAAATAGGATTGATTGTGCATAGATATAGGTCTCTGTTTTGGTTTCCTCTCATAGTCAACTTTTTCTCCTTATGTTGCATTCGCTGGAGCAGATGGTTTTGGATAAGAACGGTAAAGTGGTTTGCAATACGTGCTGTGAGATGCCTAGTGTTTGACTTGTAATTGTTGCTTGTCTCTCCGTATTGTGGTCCATCTTCTCTGCATGAAATGTGTGCCAGTGTTCCCATTGATGTTAACAGCAGTTACAATGTCTCTAAACTGACCATTTTCCACATTGCTTTTCTTGGCAGGTGAAAGGCCTTTCAAATGTGACCGCTGCAACTACCTGGCTGCCAATCAGCATGAGGTGACACGCCATTCCAGACAGGTTCACAATGGACCCAAGCCCCTGTGCTGCCCCCACTGCCCATACAAGACGGCTGACCGCAGCAACTACAAAAAGCATGTGGAGCTCCACCTCAACCCGCGTCAGTTCCTTTGCCCTGTCTGCAAGTATGCTGCTTCCAAGAAGTGTAACCTACAATATCACATCAAGTCTAGACACCCTGGCTGCCCACAGATCGCAATGGATGTGTCAAAGGTCAAGCTGCGTGTCAAGAAACCTGATTCTGATGAATTCACAGATGAGTACACCATGGTGAATGGAATAGCAAAGTTTGAGCTGTCAGCAATTGATGGTAATGAGGGACCAGAGATCTCTGGAGCTGATAAACAATCAAGCCCTATTAATCTGTCGACCAAGAGCAGCAAACCTAGCCCTGTTCAAGCAGTAGAAAGCATGGCAACGGACAAGACCCCCAAGAAATGTGACAACTCTCCTGTCAAAGAGACCAAGAAGAGCAGCAAACCTAGCCCTGTTCAAGCAGTAGAAGGCATGGCAACAGACAAGACCCCCAAGAAATGTGACAACGCTCCTGTCAAAGAGACCAAGAAGAGCAGCAAAACTAGCCCTGTTCAAGCAGTAGAAAGCATGGCAACGGACAAGACCCCCAAGAAATCTGACATCTCCTCTGTCAAAGAGATACCTAAAAAGGCAAAGGACAAGGCAGAGAAAAAGGTAACACTGAAACGCAAGAGTACAGAGATGAACAGTGAGAATACAAAGCAGAATGTTACCCTGAAGGAGAGTGGGAAGGAGACAGCAGTTGTGGTTGAAATAGCAGGCAATAAAGTTAAGAGAAGTCCCAAAAAACAGATGACTGGAAAAACAAGTGTTCAGGATAAGACCGAAATAAAGGAAAAAGTTCAAAAGGTGGGTTTGGAAGAGGACAGTGTTGAGAAAGACAAATCAGTCAAGGAGAGGTTAGAGAAAGACATGCTAGAGAGGAAGAATATGGAGAAAGCGAAGGAGGAAAACAAGAGGCAGGAGAAGGAGGAAAACAAGACGCTGGAGGAGAAAAAAGAGCAGCTGAAGACACTGAAGAATGAGAAAGAAGGAAAAGAGAACAAAAATGCAATAAAATCTCAGAAGAGTACTTCCAGAAAAATTGAGAAAGTGGTTGAAAAGACTGTTGAAAAAGCTCCCCAAAGTCTGGAAGCGCCAGTGAAAAAACAAGGGGAGAAGAGCAAGACAAAGCCAGTGAAGAGAAAAACTACAGAGGCCTTGGACTTATCAATGAAAGAATCTCCTGATGAGTCCTGCACCAACATTAAGGCCAAACGGTTGAAAATCAAGACTGCTGACAAGTTGCAATCAAAAGCCAGTACCCCCCGAAGCAAAACTACTGCGCCTTGCCCAGCGTCCGAGCAGAAGGACCCAGGAAACCAGATGATATACTCGTCTGTAGTGAAAAAGCTGAAAAAGAACAGCAAGAAAAAAGCCAGCCCTGGAGAGACCGAGGCTTCCAGTGAGAACAAGGTGTGTTCCATCATTGAGGACCCCTTCAGCCCCCCTGAAAGCAAAACATGTCCCGCCACAGAGCTTCAGCCAACAGTTGTACAGGAAGAGCAGCAGGCATCTGACCAGGAGACTGTCCCTGCTCTGGATACATATACTGCGCAGAGCCCTGCAGAAGAACGGCCTAGTAATGGGGAAAACAATCTTGCACTGCAAAATGTATCCCCAACCGAGGACACAACCCCACGGGCTGAGCAGGCTGAGGTCGCCGACAAAGCAGAGGAAACTCCTACTCCTGAAGGCTTCAGCAGCGCCAACGAGTCCCCATCTCCCATAGAAAGTGACGTCTCTCACGATTTCAGACGGGCACAGGGAGAACCATCAACACCAACAACACCCTCCCTGGAGCTCCCTAGGCCAAGACGAAAGCCTACTGAAACCGAGGAGGACGAGGGCATCCACAGCCATGACGGAGGAAGTGAGATCAGTGACAGCGCCTCGGAGGGCAGTGACGATTCAGGGCTCAACGGGCTGGCGGCAGCCGCTGGTCAACTGGTGAATGACCCTGAAACTCCCACAGAAGAGATTCCGACTCCAACTGAACTCAAGAGTCACATGTGCGTCTTCTGTGACCGTAGCTTCCCCTTGGAGGCGGAGTTCCGTCGACACCTGAATCGGCACCTGGTGAATGTGTATTATCTTTGACAATGCTTCCAAACCGGACAAGTGAGTGCCTGCAGAGCAGGGAGCTTTGATTCCAGCTGTGTATTTTGCTTGACCCTCTCCCCCTGTTATAAAACATATGTATAGTTATCTGTGTCAACATATTAACAGTAGATTTTCAGTTACCTTGCATTAGTGCTCAAGGTTACTGCTGTATAAAATATGAATATTCTATGGTATGCCTAAAACTATCTGACCGTCTTTGTAATACCAGCTTTAGGCAGACTAGGTCATTTGATAATTGGTGGCTTTCACATATTGGTTCCCAGACCATTTGACTATAAATTCTACAGTTCTTGTTTTCAAACATAAATCATAGAGGATATGCGAGTTGATGCCATGTGAGGTCCAAAATCTAATATTCATGGTTTGGCATTTGGCTGAGAAATTATGAAAATATGGGATACATTTTTTTTTGCTTCTAAATCTCGTATGGTTATGCAACTAACTAAAAGCTAACCAATCTGTAATAGCATGGTATATACAAGTAACTGCCAAAATAAAGGCGTTGGGCCACCAAGAGCTGCTATAACAGCTTCAATGCGTTTTGGCATGGATTCTACAACTGCCTGGAACTCTATTGGAGGGATGGGATGCCATTCTTCCACGAGAAATTCCATCATTTGGTGTTTTTCTGATGGTGGTGAAAAATGTTCTCTCAGATAACATTCCACAATCTCCCATAAGTATTTATTTGGGTTGAGATCTGGTGACTGAGACAAAAACACTTTAAACCCCCTATGCTGCTTTGATACCCCTCTTTCAAAGTCACTGAGATCTCTTCTTCTAGCCATGGTAGCCAAAATAAGGGGCAACTTGGCATTTTTATACATGACCCTGACCCTAAACATGATGGCATGTGGATTGCTTAATTAACTCAGGAATCACACTTGTGTGGAAGCACCTGCTTTCAATATACTTTGTGTCTCTCATTTACTCTAGTTTTTCCTTTATTTTGGCAGTTACCTGGATTTTGCAAAAGTGGTTGATATTCAGGAATACACCTTTTTTTTAGTTCACAATACAGTTGCATTTTCTACAGAAGAATCCACCAAGAGATGAGTTGTACGCCTTGTTTTAATCCATCAGCCCTGTTGAAGAACAACCGTAAATCGATTATGAAAGGAAGTGTTACACTTTTTCAATGAAGAACCAAAGAAACCCTAGGGAGACAAGATTAGAAGGACCCAGGTGGTCCATGCCAAATAACCCAGAGAATAATGGGGCTCTCACTCCTATTGTGCGAGTCCACTCCAGTGAAGCGACCTGTCTCTGAAATGGGGACGAGGACTACATGTTCAAAGTCCACCATTTAGGGAGCACTTGACAACTACTTTGATTTCTTTATTTTATTGATAACATCAATAGATAAAAAATAAAAAATAAACATTGTATATATCTTATCAATCTGTTCAATGGACTAACTAATCTCTTCATTACAAAAACTTTCTAGGTGTTAATTGCCATGACTCATGACTCTTAGTCGAATTGATGAAATATAAAATGGGGCGAGGTTTCTTTGGGTTCATCTGGCACAAGTGGTATAGAATTGTTTCTTGCGTTAATGTTTGAATTATGTTGTCACTTTTTGTATATCCAATTTCATTTAGTCATACAAAAAGAAAACTCGTACTACTCATTAACAAATGCACAACTAATGTGGGAGGTAGGGTGTTACTGGCCCTTGAAATTTGTAGGCCTGTAGAACTTAAGATCAGGATGAAAAGGATATGATGTTGCTATCACTGATAGAGAATGGACCGCTAACATTGAAAACAAGTTGTGAAATGGATGTTTGTGCACACATCTGAAACTTTGCCATTATCAGTTTTGTGTTTGATTTCAGAAAATGTCCAAAGATTTTTTTTAGTTGAGCCTGTGAAGATACACCAGTAGTTCTACATTATTTTTTGCCTTCGACAATCATTATTTTCTGGTTTTGTTTTGATGTTTTTGCATATTAACAGTGTAGCTTTGTTAATTGAGTCACATTTTCCTACAGTAAGATGTCTGATTTCAATGATGTTGTTATACTGTCTAACTTTATAACCATTCCTTGGAAGTTTAGGTGTAACTGCTTGATTACTCTGCAGATCGAACCTATCAACTTGATTTCTGCAGTTATCACCCCACTCATCTGTTTTACAGAATTGGGCCTCCAAAGCGTAGCCTGTTTGTGCCATCAGTGATATACTTCTTTCATCTGCATCTAGTTCTGTGTTCTATTGAGGTGATTGGTAGACTTAGCTAATAAAAATGCCATGTATACTCTTAGTAAACTCAGTGCAATATTGTGTTTTGGGTATGATGCCAAAGTGAGAAGGTATAGAAATGTAAAGACTTATGTTTTGTGTTTGACTATTGGAAGGCATAGAATAGTACCAGGGTTCCCTGGAAAACTGGTCGAATTTAGCCCGATGCACTCTTATCTAGACGGTTAGATTCCGTGTCACTGTAAATGATCTATTTCTTTTGTTCACTTCCTGTATTGTGCTTTTTAGTTGATGGGAAAAGTTGTTCCTTCTTTGTAACCATTTTCCATTCACATAATGTGTAATCATATGTACCGTAAAACTTCAATTAAATGCAGTCTCAAATTAGCCACCTGTCCCTTTTAATATTTACGAGGTTACCATGGACACAGCTCTGATATTCCCAGTCATGCGCATTTAAACATTTTTGAATTCGGTCATTGTTAGCCATGATGCTACCAAAAATAAAACACAATATAAAATCCATGGTGCTGAAGCACAAAATCAGGGGTGTATGATAGGCAGCCTTTGCAAGTTTGTTATGTTTATACTGGTCGCAAACAGTGTGGATGTCTTTTCAACATTTTATTGAGCAAAAGCTGTGTGCATTAGGGAAATAGAAGCCTGGCTTTAATAAGCGGCGGTTGTGTTTATTTAAAAAAAAAATAACGCCTGGGCCATTGAAGTTTTAGCCTATACCCGTCAGTTAGTGAAGAAATGTACTATTGTTCAATTCAATAAATGCCAACTAACTTTAACACCTTCACCAAAGTGGGGAGTTATTGGACATTGTCCAAGACTTTGAAAACAATTGGCTGTTTAAAACATTTTTGTGTATTTAAAACAAACATCCTGTACCATTTTCTGCTCTACATTTCTAAATGAAAAGTTGTCGGTGCGTGATTCCTTTACATTTCTAACATTTTCTGCAGTTACTAATACGTTTAAAAAGTATATTACGTTTCAAAATACTTTGAAAAAAAGTGATTCACTAAAAAGGTTCCTGACCTGCTGTCTAAATGGAAAGGAAGCAATGTAAATTGAAGCACAAGTCTACACATCGATAAACAAATACAACTGTTTATGTAGGTTATTTATAATCGTTACATTTACAGACAATTTTACAAAACCCAGAGATGGAAAAAAAAAATCCATAACAGAGCACTTCATTTTTTCTTCTTCACCTTGAGCCTCTCTGCTCCTTTGTAGGACAGGCTGGTGTCCACCAGGGCCTGGGGTTTCCTGGTCTTATAAGCAACAGACTTCTTGATGCGCTCTCCCTTCAGGTTAACGATGTTGGGGAGTAGAGGTGGACTCCTCAGGGAGAGCCCTGCACCCACTGGAGCATGGGCACGCAGAAGGAGACTGTTCCCCTCCACTCCTGTCACTGCCACCCATCCTAAGAATAGAATTTAAAAAATAAAAATTCGGTAGCACTAGACTTTTGAAGAATACCAACCCTGAAACGTCTGGGTCGGCTGGTTGATCAATTTGTAATTATGTGTCTATTACCTGCAGAGGAAAACTTGATATCAGCACTGGCTTTCTGATAACCCTGCCCCTTCAGCTCAAAATCTTGGGAGACAAGAGGGGGGAATTCCTTCATGCGTTCTCCTCCACCCATTGGTACCTATCCACACAGAGTTCTTCATGTTGATAACATTATTTGTAAACTTGTTTGTAGTACCACTTCAGAAAGAGCTTTTATGTCCATAACGGAGTTAAGTAAGCAGCATCAACTTACTCCCAGCAGGATTTGACCAGCATGCTTCTGGTAAATGCTGTCAGCCTTGTCCAGACTGGTGATGTGAATCGGGACCCGGTTGGAAGCAATGACTGAGAACCAGCAGGACTTCTCACCCTGGGAAATGAAGATTACCTCTCAGTCAAAGACATAAGTCTGCACCACTGTTTCGATGTCACAGTTGAGCATGGTTATTTGTTATTAGGATCCCCATTAGCTGTTGCAGTAGCTACTCTTCCTGGGGTCCACACAAAACATGAAAGTGACATAATACGTAACATGAATAGACAAGAACAGCTCAAGGACATAAGCAACAATGAAAGGCATTCACCTGAAGGTAATCAATTCGGCCTAGACCACCCAGGAATAGCGACATTCCAGGTTTCAACACAAACGTCCTGGGCACGATGGCTTGTGTGGGCACCACCAACTTCACCTCCTGCTCTGTCAACAGATCGAGGACCTAACAAACATGAGAGGGGGGTGAGATGAATGGATGGCATTGTTCTGTTCAACACTAGTTAGGGCTTGTCTTATAAGAAAACCTTTATGAGTGGTTCAATGCAATAATAAACTAAACATAAATCTACTGCAGTGACACGCAAGTTGGTTGATCCATAAATCTGTTCCACTGCACATCCATAAATCTGTTCCATTGTAAATGTATCCTGGCATCCCACTTGTGTAAATGATACTTCCAAACGTGATGTAGTAATAGGAGAGGAATAACAAGGGACTCCTTCTCCCCCAGGGGATAAGCTAAGGAACTACTTTCATCTGCCAACTCACTAGCATCAGAAGGGAAACTTAGTCAAAGGGTATTAATTAGTCCCAAGTGTTCTCTCCTAGTGCTGGTAAACAGTTACATCATGATAACATGCAGTTTCAAGTGGATGCAGGGGTGTGTCTGAAATGGCACCCTATTCCCTATATAGTGCACAACTTTTGACCAATAGGTTGCCATTTTGGACAGATTCCAGGATTGTAATGAGTTGTAATCTATGAAATAATATGGGCAAAGTTTTAGCCTGGCACTAACAGTGGAGCCAAGAGCGAATAGGAAGTAGCTCACGTCATGCTCTTTCATGATTCCAGGGGTGTCATAGAGCCAGTGTGCATCTTTCAGTTCGTTGAGCGTCAACTCCACTTCCGGAGAAGGGTTGGAAAGAGTACAGTCTCTCTCTTCCTTGTCAATCACATCCTCTCCGTAGGCCAGACTATCAGGATCAAACTCTATCAGGCCTCTGTTGGATTCTACGTTGGTACGGAACGTCCTCCCAATGCGACCTAAAACAACATTGGATTTTTAATAATTACCCTGCATTAAGAGTACAAATCTATAAGCAACCATGCAAGCCATTGAAAACACAGAAGGCCAAGGGCTAAGCTGCATGGGTTGTCCAATTCCACCCCTTGGTACTTAGGCTACCCTGTTTGGGTTACCATCAGTCGTGTCCCCAACAGCCAACACCGATCTCTTACCCACTAGGTAGCCCTGCTTGCTGAACTGCTCTAGTCTCTTGAGCTCCTGTGGAGAGAGATCACTCTCGGTCTGCTTGAAGGAGCTCTGGAGCCTCTCTGACCTCCTGAACATGCGATACGGGGTGGGGTTGATGATGGGGAACTTCAGGAGGTTCAGGGTTGTACCTGTGGATCATATTCAATTTCAAATACAATTTCAGAATTTGTTTTCAACATTTTAGAGAGACTAGAGCCTATACACAAACGGACATACTCCGAGTGTACAAAACATTAGGAACCTTTCATTACATAGACTGACCATGTGAATCCAGGTGAAAGCTATGATCCATTATTGAGGTCAGATGTTAAATCCACTTCAGTGAGTGTAGATGAAGGAGAGGAGGCAAGTTAAAGAAGGATTTTGAAGCCTCAGAAAAAATGAGACATGGATTGTGTGTGTGTGTCATGCAGAGGGTGAACAGGCAAGACAAAATATTTAAGTGCCTTTGAATGGGGTATAGTAGTAGGTGCCAGGCGCACCTATTTGTGTCAAGAACGGCAATGCTGAGGGGACTCCAGAGTGGTGCAGTGGTCTAAGGCACTGGATCGCAGTTCTAGAGGCATCACCCCAGACCCGGGTTCGAGCCCAGGCTGTATCACACCCGGCTGTGATCGCAAGTCCCATAGGGCGGCACACAATTGTCCCAGCATCATCTGGGTTAGGGGAGGGTTTGGCCGGCGGGGCTCATCGCACTCTAGCGACTCCTTGTGCCTGACCTCTGTCATCAGTTGAACAGTGTTTCCTCCTACACATTGGTACGGCGACTTTCGGGTTAAGCGGGCGGGAGTTAAGAGGTGCGGTTTGGTCATGTTTCTGAGGATGCGTAACTCGAGCCCGTTGGAGAGTTTCAGCGTTGAGACAAGATCGAAATTGGGGTGAAAAAGGTGGTAAAATACAACAAAATATTTGTTAAATTAACTGCATTGCTGCTGGGTTTTTCCACGCTCAACAGTTTGCCGTGTGTATCAAGAATGGTTCCCCATCCAAAGGACATCCAGACAACTTGACACAACTGTGGGAAGCATTGGAGTCAACATGGGCCAGCAATCCTTGTGGAATGCTTGACACCTTGTAGTCCATGCCGCGACGAAATTAGGCTGTTCTGGGGTGCAACTCAATTTTAGGAAGGTGATCCTAATGTTTGGTATACTCACTATAGGTGTTATTGGTTCAAGCTTTCCATCAATGTGACTGTAAAAGTTGTTGGAACGTAAAGCTTTTTCAAGACTTCTGATTACAGCAGCATAGAAAGGAGAGAGTTCCATAAATAAGCTCTACAACACTCAGACGGTCTGTGTGCTATCACAAGGTCATGAACTCAACAAAATAACCTATTCAACAAGAAGCTTTTTGTTCACGGTCTTGTTTGAGTGTTTGTAATGCATCTTATAGTGGAACTTTGGGTTACAGGCTGGGCAGAGCTCTATCTTACCAGGCCATGGAGATATGGTAGCTTTGTGGATCACATCTGAGGCCCTGGATTTGCAGTAGTCGGACTCCAGTAGACTGTTGAACAGTGTGGATTTCCCGGCATTGGCTGTTCCTACCAGATACACGTCTCCCTTGTACTTCCACGATCTCTGAAGACTTGAGATGAGATTTTCTATTCCGTATCCCGTTTTGGCACTGATTAGGTGGGTTTCTTTGATATTATCACTGGAAATGCCTACATCAGCACAGTACATGGAAAGCTGACGTTTAATCCTTTGCAAGTAGTTTTCAGAGTCTCCAGGAAGCAAGTCCACTTTATTACCCAGAACCACTATGTGTTTGTTTTCTCCAACAAGCTCTAGCAAGTCTGGTACTATGGAGTCTGGGATGTCCAGAAGATCCACAATCAACAGTACCAATGCTTTCTCTGATTTGACCCCGCGGACTATATCCCGATATTCCTCCTTGGACATCGTGACAGTCAATGCCTTTTGGTGGTGTGTGAGCAAGTAGCAACGTTGACAAATTGCCTTTTTCAATTCATCTTCCTCTAGCAAAAGTTTATACTTCTCACTTGGAAGATAGCCTGCCACATCAGGTGCAATGCAGTGCATGACTGCGCCACAGCCGTTGCAGCAGGTGTCACTGACAGGTTCCTCCATATCTGGTGTACCATAGATTCTCTGCTGTCCTTTAAGTTTCTTTTTCTTACTTGTTTCCTTGAGAGGGAACCCTACATCATGAAACTCGATGAGAGAATCAGGGCTCACCGTCTCCAGTTTGGTGACGGTCCCATCTTTCAATGACCGCAGCTGTTGCTCCAGAGTCCTCTGCTGCTTCTCGGAGCCTGATCTCGGCGGCAACCTCTCGTCTTCTTTGGAAATCATGGGGACAGCATTCACATGGAGCTGACCACGAAGTTGGTCAACGTGACTATTTTCTGGCTCAATGTAGTCCATGAAAACAAATTCCTCCTCTTTTTCTGGCTCTATGGAGGCGTGTTTCCCTTGATTTTTAAATTTTTTACCCAGCTCTTGAGTTTCACCGCTTGCTCCTCTTGCAGTGCTGTAAAACCTGGTCATCCATGTGCCATTCAATACAAAAGGATGTGCCTGATGGAAACCGCTTCCTCCAAACACAGAAGTATACTGCCTTGGTAGAGAAGGTGATGATATCCATTTGGTCCTATGCTTTACAGATAGACATGGAACTGAAAGATGTCGAGAACATTTACAAGTAACAAGTTCACGTAACGGGACTTGCAACAATTTATACATCTTTACAAACGAATACAATTTAATCATACATTAGAAACCACAGTGAGATAACATAACCTTGAATAAAAACGCATGTGAGTCGCTGTTGCAAGAAACCATTAATATCCTGACAGGAACTTACGTATCCGGAAAGGCCGTTTATTTACGTTTACAACTATTAAGATTCGACATATAATATAATAAAACATATTGTTTGTTAGAAAACCATTGATAATTATAGTTAATATTAGATCAGAGTAGTAAATATATTTAGTTAACACTAATTTATTGCACATTAAAATAATAACTTTGATATAGGAAGTGACGTTCAGGCTTGACCATCGATATTTTATTTTGTGTGTTCATTTAGCAGTGTGTAACGTTAGACAGCGTTGAATCAGACACTGTTGATGATTTAAAAGTCGGTTTCTGCTTATTTATGCGAACACGAGAGGGAAGCAGCAGTAACCATGTATGACCAAGATGAAGGTTTGTTGGTATTTCAGCCATTTGAGTCGAATGCGTTATTTTTTACATAATGTAGTTAGCTAGCTTGCTGCTAGCTATCTAGTTAGCATACAGGCTAATATGCGCATCACCAAGAATAGATAGCTACAGTAGCTAGCAAGCATACTAGTGCTATGTAGCTTGCGAGGTTAACTAATTGCCTAGTTAATTAGTTGGCTGGTTTCACCAGACTAAACACCTAGCTATAATCACACTTTCAACTAGGCCTACTTATATGAAAATCACGTCATGTTGAATAAACAAAGTTAGCAAGTCTTTGAGGTCTGCAGATTTAAAATACCTTTCTTTGTGTCTATCAGTTGTTGTGCTGTAGGAAACTCCATGACCTAGTTAGGGCCTTGGCTAATGTTATGTCACTGCGTCTATATGCACTTCTTTGATGTCTTTTCTGTAATCTGTTATCCGAATTCTGTTATCTCAGATATCCAATACGATGAGGATGAGGATGAAATCACCCCCGATTTATGGCAGGAAGCTTGCTGGATTGTTATCAGGTAAAATTATGCTCTTACCTATCTCTCCTATTTTTGTTGTATCCTCATGTAGCATACACTATGCAGTTTGCTTTTGTTCAGATAACAGTATCCTCTCTGATGCGCCTTACAGTTCCTATTTTGATGAGAAGGGCCTGGTGCGACAGCAGCTGGACTCCTTTGACGAGTTCATCCAGATGTCTGTGCAGAGGATCGTGGAGGATGCCCCACCCATTGACCTGCAGGCTGAGGCCCAGCACACCTCTGGTGAGGTGGAGGATCCGGTGAGTGACAGACAGGCGCTTTCAGATCTTCTGCTTCATGTTTTGCCTCTCTCTACGAGGGCACTTACTAATGCCCTGTTAACGCTCCCCTTTTGTTACTCTACAGCCACGCTACTTGCTGAAGTTTGAGCAGATCTACCTTTCAAAACCCACTCATTGGGAAAGAGATGGAGCCCCGTCGCCTATGATGCCCAACGAGGCCAGACTCAGGAACCTTACGTAAGTTTGCTCATTTGGGGCCATACTATTATCACGATAAATCTCCCTTGCACATCATTTGCAACCTTCAGTGCTGCCAGTGCCAACTAGGGCCACATCTGTATTATACAGGTACTCTGCTCCACTGTACGTGGATATCACCAAGACCATCATCAAGGAGGGTGAGGACCAGCTGCAGACCCAGCACCAGAAGACCTTCATCGGCAAGATCCCGATCATGCTGCGCTCCACCTACTGCCTGCTCAGCGGCCTGACAGACCGTGATCTGTGTGAGCTCAACGAGTGCCCACTGGACCCCGGGGGGCTACTTCATCATCAATGGGTCAGAGAAGGTAAAAGGAGAAAGAAAGTAGAGGGTAGACTTCAGGGCAGATTCCTGTCTTTAATCTATGTTTCAATCAGGGTTGGGGAAATAAATGTAATATGTTATCAGAAAAAAATATTGTAATCAGATGACAGATACTTAAAAAAAAAAAAGTAATTCAGAAAATATGTTTGTGTAGAAAATCTTTGACACCTTCCTGTTTTATCAATGATATGACATTCAAATCAGCATTGAAAAAAGGTGCAAGTTTAGGTTTGTTCTGCCTGAGTGAGTCTGACCACAAGTCAAAGACCACTATGATGACACACTAAATGCATTTGAAGGATTACAAGAAAAAAGCAAGAATAGGCTTCTGTAAGCTACAGTGGCTTCAGAAAGTATTCACTCCCCTTGACATTTTTCCACATTTTCTTGTGTTATAGCCTGAATTTAAAATGGATTAAATTGAGGTTTGGTGTCACTGGCCTACACACAATACCCCACAATGTCAATGTGGAATTATGTTTTTAGAAATGTTTACAAATTAATTAAAAATCAAAAGCTGAAATTAGTCTAAGTATTCAACCCCTTTTGTTATGGCAAGCCTAAATAAGTTCAGGACAAAACGTGTGCTTAAGTTGCATGGACTCTGTTTGCAATTATAGTGTTTATCATGATTTATTTCATATCTGTACCACACACATACAATTAATTATCTGTAAGTCAAGCAGGGAATTTCAAACACGGATTCAACCACAGAGACCAGGGAGGTTTTCCAGTGTCTTACTAAGACAGGCACTTATTGGTAGATTAAAATAAAAAGCAGACATTCAATTTCCCTTTGAGCATGGTGACGTTATTTATTATTCTTTGGATCAATACACTCAGTCACTACAAAGATACAGGCGTCCTTCCTAACTCCGTTGCCCGAGAGGAAGGAAACCGCTCAGGGATTTCACCATGAGGCCAATGGTGACTTTAAAACAGTTACAGAATGTAATGGCTGTAATAGAACTGAGGATGGATCAACAACATTATAGTTACTCTACAATACTAACTTAATTGACAGTGTGAAAAGAAGGAAGCCTGTACAGAATACAAATATTCCAAAACATGCATCCTGTTTGCAACCAGGCACTAAAGCAAATCTGCAAAAAATGTGGCTAACAAATTAACCTTATGTCCTGTTTGGGGCAAATCCAACACATGCATCATGTCATCGGCAAGGTATGCTTGTCATGGGCAAGGACTGTGGTATGCTTGTCATGGGCAAGGACTGTGGTATGCTTGTCATGGGCAAGGACTGTGGTATGCTTGTCATGGGCAAGGACTGTGGTATGCTTGTCATGGGCAAGGACTGGGGTATGCTTGTCATGGGCAAGGACTGGGGTATGCTTGTCATGGGCAAGGACTGGGGTATGCTTGTCATGGGCAAGGACTGGGGTATGCTTGTCATGGGCAAGGACTGGGGTATGCTTGTCATGGGCAAGGACTGGGGTATGCTTGTCATGGGCAAGGACTGGGGTATGCTTGTCATGGGCAAGGACTGGGGTATGCTTGTCATGGGCAAGGACTGGGGTATGCTTGTCATGGGCAAGGACTGGGGTATGCTTGTCATGGGCAAGGACTGGGGTATGCTTGTCATGGGCAAGGACTGGGGTATGCTTGTCTTCGGCAAGGACTGGGGAGTTTTTTTGGGGGGCTAAAAATAAACTGAATAGAGCTAAGCACAGGCAAATTCTGGTTGTCTGCTTGCCAACAGACACTGGGAGAAAAATTCACCCTTCAGCAGGACAATAACCTAAAATGCAAGGCCAAATATACTCTGGAATTTCTTAAGATAACATTGAATGTTCCTGAGTGGCCTAATTACAGTTTGGACTCAAATAGGCATGCAAATCTATGACAAGACTTGAAACAATGATTGACAACCAACTTGACAGAGCTTGGAGAATAAAAAAATATGTAAAAAAATCTGCAAATCTTGCACAATCCAGATGTGAAAAGCTCTTAGAGACTTACCCAGAAAGACTCAAAGGTGATTCTAACATGTAATGATCAGGGGTGTGAATACTTGTGTAAATGAGATTTCTGTTTCATTTTCAATAGATTTCACAAGATTTCTAAAAACAATTTTTTTAGTATTTCAGGCTGTAACACAAACAAAACGTTGAATAAATTGAGGGCTTAATACTTTCTGAAAGCACTGTATCTCTTTAAATGGTCCTACTGCTGTCGGAAATTTAAAGATGATCCAATTTGAATAAATGCTTGGCGGTAAGGACGACAGCAGTGGTGTAGCCTACAAAATCATAAACAGAGTAGGTTAATAAGTCCTTCGTGTTTGGTTATGCTCAGGTAAAACAGTTTGGCTAATCTGTATTTCTATATTTACAAGTCCTATTCTTGAAGATCAAGGTGTATTAAATGAATTGGAATGACTAGAAATCTGACCGACTTTGGTGGTTTTTAATGTAAAGATATAGCCTAATCGTATTGTAATCTGTGCTAGCAAGCAATGGGTTAGAAGAAGCCTACATAACCAACCCATAAAGTAAAATACCACCTCCATTTATGGCCAGCTATGTAAACTCTAACACTGATTTATCCTGCAGTAGATGTCGTTCAATTGGTAATATTCATTTTTGTCTTCTAATGCATCTTAAGGGGAAAGTCATCTGAAAGTCATCAGATTGTTACTGAGTTTAGGTAATCCAAAAGTTATGTTGCTGATTACAGTTTTGAACTGTAACAGATTACATTAAGAAAGGAACCTAGCCAACCCTGGTTTTAATGAGTGAGCACTAACACAAGCTTTTGCAATTGGGCTGTTGATAGGAATTGCCTTGTTTGGTTTGCAGGTCCTGATCGCCCAGGAGAAGATGGCCACGAACACAGTGTACGTCTTCGCCAAGAAGGACTCAAAGTATGCGTACACAGGGGAGTGCCGCTCCTGCCTGGAAAACTCCTCGCGCCCCACCAGCTCCATCTGGGTCAGCATGATGGCCAGGGGAGGACAGGTGAGAAACAGATATACCTGGTCCTAAATTTACTGTCAGATTTGCTACCGTCCCAGAGATTTACATGTCAGCATTTTGTTTTGTTGCTTTTTCTCCCAGGGGGTGAAGAAAAGTGCCATTGGTCAGAGGATCGTGTCCACTCTGCCCTACATCAGACAGGAAGTGCCCATCATCATAGTGTTCCGAGCCCTGGGCTTTGTGTCCGACAGAGACATCCTGGAGCACATCATCTACGACTTTGACGACCCTGAGATGATGGAGATGGTAAATCTCTTGTCTAGGATGTTCTAGATACAGGAAACACTACACACACACACACACACACACACACACACACACACACACACACACACACACACACACACACTACTTATCTGACGTGCTGTGGTCCACCAGGTCAAACCATCCCTGGACGAGGCCTTTGTGATCCAGGAGCAGAACGTGGCGCTGAACTTCATCGGCTCTCGTGGTGCCAAGCCCGGTGTCACCAAGGAGAGGAGGATCAAGTACGCCAAGGAGGTGCTGCAGAAGGAGGTGCTCCCCCACGTCGGAGTCAGTGACTTCTGTGAGACCAAGAAGGCCTATTTCTTAGGGTGGGTATTTATTATGTTATATTAATGTAATGACCATCTGTTCCATTCCGGGGACCACCAAATCACTTCAATAAGCACTTGAGGACAAAATATTTTAGGGACAGATTGCAATTTATTGGGGGGAGGGGTAGTCCAAAATAGGGAAAGTTGGTCAAACTTTTTTCTCCTAGTTAATTTTTGCTCTTTTACAGGTTTTACTATATAATGTCTTCCATTCTATCCAAATTTCTTCATCCGCTTGCATGCACCCCTATATCAAGGTGGTGTGTCACTTCCTTTACAAACTACGCTTTTCCATGTGCTAACTTTTACTGTTCCAAAGGTCAATACAGTCTAACGGTCTCTCCTGCCCTCTATCCACCATTTAAAGTGACATTAGTGGTAGGTGGATCGTTTGTCCAGCTCTGCAGCAGGCTAACGAGCAATTATACCACATATAAAAGTATTCAAAGCTGTGTCAATGTTTAAATATGAATTCACAAGAATAAATAGTAATAGCAGATAGGCAGCAGACAGGCAGCGGACAGGCCAGGTGCATCATTCATTGGTGGGAAAAAGTACCCAATTTTCATGCGGGAGTAAAAATACCTTAATAGAAAATGACTCGAGTGAAATTCACCCAGTAAAATACTACTTGAGTAAAAGTCTAAAAGTATTTAGTTTTAAATGTACTTAAGTTTCAAAAGTCTAAATCATTTCAGAATCCTTATATTAAGCAAACCAGATGGCACAATGCCAGGGGCGCACTCAAACAATCCGATATATACAAACCAAGCATTTGTGTTTTAGTGAGTCCTCCAGAACAGAGACAGTAGGGATGACCAAGGATGTTTTCCATGTGTGAATTGGACCATGTTTCTGTCCTGCTAACAAAGCGTTCAAAATGTAATGAGTACTTTTGGATGACAGGGAAAATGTATGGATTCAAACATTATTTTCTTTAGGAAAGTAGAAGTTGTCAAATATAAATAGTAAAGTACAGATACCCCCAAAAAACGACTAAGTAGTACATTACAGTATTTTTTTACTTAATAAGTACTTTACACCACTGGCATCATTGCATGAATGAAAAGTGATGACATGAAACACACAGCTAAGAAAGCTCCCCTGTTGATCTTGTTTAGGGACAATACAATTCTTACCTAGACTAGCCTACAACACCACAATGCAATGAATAATTGCATTATTGTTCTCAAGTGAGTAAAAATATCTACTCTAGGCTGCAGTGAAAATGTCATTTGAATAACAGTGCAAAAGCTGTGTGATGGGGTGGCAGCATCATGTTGTGGGGGTGCTTTGCTGCAGAAGGGACTGGTGCACTTCACAAAATAGATGGCATCATGAGGCTGGAAAATTGTGTATATATTGAAGCAACATCTCAAGACATCAGTCAGGAAGTTAAAGCTTGGTCGCAAATGGGTCTTCGAAATAGACAATGACCCCAAGCATACTTTCAAAGTTGTGGCAAAATGGCTTAAGGACAACGAAGTCATGGTATTGGAGTGGCCATCACAAAGCCCTGACCTCAATCCCATAGAAAATCTGTGGGCAGAACTGAAAAAGCATGTGTGAGCAAGAAGGCCTACAAACCTGACTCAGTTAAACCAGCTCTGGGCCAAAATTCACCCAACTTATTGTGGGAAGCTTGTGGAAGGCTACCTGAAACGTTTGACCCAAGTTAAACAATTTGAAAGGCAATGCTACCAAATACTAATTGAGTGAATGTAAACTTCTGACCCACTAGGAATGTGAAATAAAAGATGAAATAAATAATGATCTCTACTATTATTCTGACATTTCACATTCTTAAAATAAAGTGATGATCCTAACTGACCAAAGACAGGGAATGTTGACTAGGATTAAATGTCAGGAATTGTGTAAAATTGAGTTTGAATGTATTTGGCTAAGGGGTATGTGAACTTTGGATTTCAACTGTATGCTCCCGGCAGGCCTAGTTATTCAGGAATCTTAACAGATGTTCGGCTTCCTCTTCAAGCCTAGTGTCTATTCCTCGCGCACCTAGAACCGAAAGCTTCACTATGGCGGAAATATTTATCATTTCACTTTTTTAAATGTGTTACCTTTTTTGCATGTGGCATTAACACAACCAGTCACAATGTTTTAATCTGATTAGGCTACTTCAAAAATCTCCTGTAGGAATGCGCAGATTCATCCAAAATATAATCCCAGCATCTGCAAAATGGCTTGACATTAATTAAGCAGGTTTCCAACCAACCTTTTTTATGCAGTAAAGTAGCCTACATGTTGGATAAAAAAAATGCGTGATAGATTAAATAAATTATGATGAACTTCACAGGGTAGAATTTCAGTGATGAGGTTGATGCTCCTTTCAATAAATATGGAGGGTCTTATTCTGGTGGCTTTGATAAGTGATGCTTGGCTGCCATTTGACAAATATAAATAATCTTGCTTTTATGTCTATAATAATCTCATGTAGTAGGATATACCTGCACTGTATCTGCAACCTGTTGGCTAGCGTGCATGTACCAATAACAGAGTGGGCGCGCACACCTACTCAACTTTTTTTGTGACGAAACGTAGAGTTGAAAATGCCATGGAAACCCATTTAACTTGTGTTTTTTTAATCAGTACATGGGGAATTTCGTCTCAAAGTATTTTTTTGTGTTTATGCACATACTTTTATCTGCAACAAGTCAATTTGATGAAACCGCAACTCTGGGATGGGATAATGTACAAGGGTTTTCCCTCCAGAGCGCTCAAGACCTCAGACTGGGGTGAAGGTTCACCTTCCATCAGGACAACGACCCTAAGCACACAACCAACAAGACAATGCAGGAGTGGCTTCGGGACAAGTCTCTGAATGTCATTGAGTGGCCCAGCTAGAGCCTGGACTTAAAACCGATCGAACATCTCTGGAGAGACTTGAAAATAGCTGTGCAGCCATGCTCCCCATCCAACCTGACAGAGCTTGAGAGGATCTGCAGAGAAGAATGGGACATGGATGTGTTTTCTGTTGAGATTGACGTAGTCTATTGTGGTGTTGAAAACGCAAACCATGATATTGAAGTGCTCGTATTCGTATGTTTTGTTTATTGGTTGTGTGGTGCATTGGCACAGAAACCTGTTGGTGGGAAAAACTGTTGTATATATTTTATATAATTATAAATGTGGCGTAAAAGTGTTGAAAATCTGATTCCACCCTAGCTGATCACTGTCTGCAAGCGGCTCTGATCGTGAAGTAATGAAACCAGCAGGGAGAGTGCGATCATCTGTGGTGGTCGGCGAATCTTCTGGCCAGCAGCCCTGCATGGCATCGAACTGTGCCACAAAAGCATGCTGAAGTGGCGAAGTCGATATCCACGTTTATAAACGCAGTTATTGTTATTTGTGGTCTAAAACATTATTTTGAGTTAATTCTATGATTTTGGGGGGGGGGGGGTGTTCAATTTATTTGACAGTAGAAGGGGAGGGTCACCTGAAAATATTTGAAAAGTTGGGGAGACACCTTGAGTTGGACCCCCACCCCCATTATTACAGATGGATGTCTGTTAAACGGTTTGCGTTGTGAAAAGTAATATAAAATTGTATATAACACTGCAATATGAAACTTTTTAAAATCTTAGTACAAACTTTGTTGGCCACAGGTTGAAACCACTGCCATAGAGATTGTGTAACTCACCAGATCTCTGTTGGACATTCTTTATGTAATTCTAGGTTATGACGGCGTTCTGTTACTTCATGCAATGGTCTTTATGTTGTTGCTGGACGATGTAACTCGGTGGTGTATCTGTGTCTGTTTGCAGGTACATGGTCCACAGACTCCTCTTAGCGGCCCTGGGCAGAAGAGAGCTGGATGACAGGGATCACTATGGCAACAAGAGGCTAGACTTGGCTGGGCCGCTGTTGGCTTTCCTGTTCCGTGGGTAAGTCCTAAAGAAACACATCTATAAAATGTCTAGAAAGCTTTCATTTCAGATGTAGTGCAACTTTTTGTAAACCGCACTCCTATCCAAACTGAGCATTTGGTGAATATGTATGGAAGCTTTTTTTATTATTATTATTATTTTTTGGACCCAATTAGAATGTTCAAGAACCTGCTGAAAGAGATCCGCATCTACGCCCAAAAGTTTATTGACCGAGGGAAGGACTTCAACCTGGAGTTGGCCATCAAGACACGAATCATCTCCGACGGCCTGAAGTACTCTCTGGCCACGGGGAACTGGGGTGACGTCAAGAAGGCCCATCAGGCCAGAGCTGGTGTGTCCCAGGTAACACACAGGGCAGAAAACATCTGGTACACATCCCTATATAGTTACAGCCTAGTTTTCCGTTATGCTGCGAAAAGATGATTTTGTTTATCGTCATTAAAAATGACAACATTCCTCGTCTGTTTTTAGGTGCTGAACCGCTTGACCTTCGCCTCCACCCTCTCTCACCTTCGTCGTGTGAACTCCCCCATCGGTAGGGACGGCAAGCTAGCCAAGCCCCGGCAGCTTCACAACACGCTGTGGGGCATGGTGTGCCCTGCTGAGACCCCGGAGGTATGCCCAATACCACTCCAAATCACATTTATGTTCCTTATCAAGGGGGTCAGTTGTTGTATGATGACAAGTTGTAATGTTACCCACAAGGAGCTAAGCTCGCACTTACAATTGACATTGAAAGTGTTGTCCCTGCTTATTTTGTCCCCCATTTTTATGTCCCCTCCCTGTCTTATTTCCCAGGGTCATGCTGTAGGCCTAGTGAAGAACCTGGCCCTCATGGCCTACATCTCTGTGGGCTCCCAGCCCTCTCCCATCCTGGAGTTCTTGGAGGAGTGGAGCATGGAGAACCTGGAGGAGATCTCACCGGCAGCCATTGCGGAGTGAGTCCAGCAGATGGCAGCACACTGCTCTTTATTAATACAGAAAAACATTGTCATGTCTCTGAAAAGTTTGTCAACCCATTTTATCTGCATTTTATGTTTTCCATTAATTCTACCCTAACAGTGCCACAAAGATCTTTGTCAATGGCTGTTGGGTGGGTATACACAAGGACCCAGAGCAGCTGATGAACACACTGAGGAAACTGAGGAGGCAGATGGACATCATTGTGTCTGAGGTAAGAGAGAATTGTTCCAGATTTTCAGGACTTTTCTGACATTTTCATTATTTTATTATTAAATTAACCTACACATAAAAACCCAATATCCCCCTTTTCAGGTGTTCTATTTTCTCATACACTATTACCCGTTTTCTAGGTGTCCATGATCAGAGACATCCGAGAGAGGGAGATCCGCATCTACACGGACGCCGGGAGGATCTGTCGTCCTCTGCTGATCGTAGAGAAGCAAAAGCTGCTGCTGAAAAGGAGACACATCGACCAGCTGAAGGAGAGGGAGTACAACAACTACAGTTGGCAGGACCTGGTGGCCAGCGGCGTGGTGGAGTACATCGACACCCTGGAGGAGGAGACTGTGATGCTGGCCATGACCCCTGATGACCTCCAGGAGAAGGGCGTGGCCTACTGTTCTACATACAGCCACTGTGAGATCCACCCCTCCATGATCCTGGGAGTCTGTGCTTCCATCATCCCCTTCCCCGATCACAACCAGGTACAGCAACAAAAAAATAATCTTATTGGGGCTGATTTGAATAGGATGCAATGGCAAGAGACTGTTCATATCTATGCTATGAAACATCCTAAATTAAGATTTTTATCCATCTATTTGAACTGTAAATCAATGAATACATCCCCCCCAACACCTTTTCCCATGTAGTCTCCCAGAAACACATACCAGTCTGCTATGGGTAAACAAGCCATGGGTGTGTACATCACCAACTTCCATGTGCGGATGGACACCCTGGCCCACGTGCTCTACTACCCCCAAAAACCTTTAGTCACCACCCGCTCTATGGAGTACCTACGTTTCAGAGAGCTCCCTGCAGGTGAGAGCTGGAGCGCTGCAGAATTGGCAGCCAATTACACTTTTTTTAACTCTGACCTAAAAATGTCTGCCGTTTTTCTAGTTCTGGCTCGTTGAAATCCTCCATTTGTGCTTGGTTTAGGTATCAACTCGATTGTGGCTATTGCGGCGTACACTGGCTACAACCAGGAGGACTCTGTCATCATGAACCGCTCTGCGGTGGACCGTGGATTCTTCAGGTTTGTGCTGTGATCTGAAGACCTGCACTTTGCTGTGAAAATGACTTAAGACAAAATGTGTAAATAAGTGTTTTTATTTCAGGTCTGTGTTCTACCGCTCCTACAAAGAGCAGGAGTCAAAGAAAGGCTTCGATCAGGAGGAAATCTTTGAAAAACCCTCACGCGAAACCTGTTCGGGTACGTCCTTGGCATCAGCCATTAAACCAGAGCCTATTTCCATCATCTCATACATTTTCCATCTGCAACTTCTATTAAATTGGCATTCATACAAAGAGAATTTCTCATTGAACAACCCAATGGTCCTCCCCTTCCCCCAGGCATGAGGCACGCCATTTACGACAAGCTGGACGACGACGGCTTGATAGCTCCCGGAGTGCGTGTTTCCGGCGAGGACGTCATCATCGGCAAGACTGTGACCCTGCCGGAGAACGACGATGAGCTGGACAGCACCAACCGGCGCTACACCAAGAGGGACTGCAGCACCTTCCTCCGCACCAGCGAGACGGGCATCGTGGACCAAGTCATGGTCACACTCAACCAGGAGGGCTACAAGTTCTGCAAGATTAGGGTATGTCCTGAGTCCTCTAGATTTTCCCAGTAGTGACATTTTGACAACGCGGGTAGTAGGCTGTAAAAATGTAAAAACAAACATGGTAACAAATTACTCCTGTTGACAGCTCTACTTCTCATTTGTCAAGTTTAGGGTAGGCAGGAATTACATCCACAGTAGGGGCAGGTTTGAATTAACCATGACTTGAGTTTCACACGCAGAATTGTGTGTGTATGTGTGTGCGTGTGTAACCTTTATTTAACTTGGCAAGTCAGTTAAGAACAAATGATTTCCAATGACGACCTACCAGGGAACAATGGGTTAAATGCCTTGTTCAAGGGCAGAACGACAGATTTTTACCTTGTCAGCTTGGGGATTCGATCAAGCAATTATTGGCCCAATGTTTCTAACCACTAGGCTACCTGCCCCCCCCAAGCCAAATCAGAGTTGTTGACAGATTGACTAAATAAAACATGGACTCCACTGACGGAATATTGCACCCTCTATCCTTACGTCACAGCTAGAAACACCCAGCGTTTTGCTACACCTGCAAATAACATCTGCAGTATGTGACAAATAGTTAGATTTGAAGGTTTAGGCCTCCTTACACATGCCACTCATCTGCCTACTTGTGGCAGGATTTAACTTGACTCCATTTCTTTTTTTCTTGCCAGGTTCGCTCTGTTCGTATCCCCCAGATCGGTGACAAGTTTGCCAGTCGACACGGGCAGAAGGGTACCTGTGGTATTCAGTACAGACAGGAGGTGAAGTATTAGACATGTTCCTCATGCCTCGTCTACCGACTCCTCACTAGACTACACAGTGTGTCATTTGAGCCAGGCTGTCTGGTCAATTGTCTAGAGACGTATTGTGTTTAGACTGAACATAAATACAAAACAAAGGTCTCTTCACAGGAAATGCTAAGCAACATCCCAGAAGGAGTATGTACTATAAAACTGATTTGAAATATAACATGGAAGAATGTGCCACGTTCCTGTCAGAGGATATCCCTTAGATGAACTGGTTCCGAAAATTGGAACCCACGTGCAGAAGTCTTTGTAAAGTCCATTGTTTCCGATGCTTTCCGCAGGACATGCCCTTCACTTGCGAGGGAATTACCCCAGACATCATCATCAACCCCCACGCCATCCCCTCTCGTATGACAGTCGGCCATTTGATTGAGTGCCTGCAGGGCAAGGTACTGTCGCCTGTCTGACTCCTCCACCCACTTCAACTTTTACTCCCTTTTTACTAGACCTCTTAATGTGACCGTAAAGTGATCATAAGTAAAACCAATAGGATTGTCTGTCGTCTAGATTTAGATATTTTACAAATGACAAAGGTCAGCGAGAATTTGTTAAATAAAAAAATCAAGCAGAGCATTTAATTTTTTTTAGATGTTATGTAAATCAAGTGTTGCGGATGGCAGTTATCTTGTAACAACGTTTCCACCTTCCCGCCCTCCTTTCACCTTGTAGGTTTCAGCCAACAAAGGGGAGATTGGTGACGCCACGCCTTTCAACGATGCGGTCAATGTGCAGAAAGTCTCCAACCTGCTGTCTGAATACGGATATCACCTGAGGGGCAACGAGGTCAGGACGCCAGCCTCCTTTACCATTCACACCCTACTTGTCTATAGTAGCTACTTGACACTAGTCTGTCTAGAGATTCCAATTGACCGGCTTCATCTTTCCCCTCTAGGTGTTGTACAACGGCTTCACCGGCCGTAAGATTACCTCTCAGATCTTCCTCGGTCCCACATACTACCAGCGCCTGAAGCACATGGTGGACGATAAGATCCACTCTCGGGCCCGAGGCCCAGTCCAGATCCTCAACAGACAGCCCATGGAGGGCAGATCACGGTAAGAACACCAATAATTATTTACCGTCTGACTTCCCCTTTTATGTCACTATGTGAGAAATGGTATCCATTTCTGAGCTCGTATTCATAAAGCGACTTTTTAAGTAGGAGCTGATCTATGATCGGTTCTGTCTTTTTAGATGATAATAAAAGCACTAGATCCTAGATCAGATGCTTTGCTAATACAGGCCCTGATTTTGGCCCACTTTACTAACCATGCTGTCATCTGTCCACCCAGTGACGGAGGTCTTCGTTTTGGGGAGATGGAGCGCGATTGTCAGATAGCCCACGGCGCAGCTCAGTTTCTGCGTGAGAGGCTGTTCGAGGCGTCCGACCCCTACCAGGTCCACGTCTGCAACCTATGTGGCCTCATGGCCATCGCCAACACCCGCACGCACACCTACGAGTGCAGGGGCTGTCGCAACAAAACACAGGTACGTGTCAACACCACCACCGGTGTCCCTGTTATCCCTGTTTTTATTTTATTAGTTTATTTAATTTCACATTTATTTAACATGGTTTATGCTTAGGTCGGCCTATTAATTTGTTGTTACCTTTTATTACAGTAACTATGCCAATTCTGATTCTAACTACAATACATTCTAGTGAAATGTGTCCTATAGATTAGTGTTAAAAAATGACTAGCCTATAAAAAAATCTTGACTCTGGGCCTCTATAGCCTTAGTTTTGTTTAAGATAATATACAATGTAACCTTTTCAGATCTCCCTGGTCAGAATGCCGTACGCCTGCAAGCTGCTCTTCCAGGAGCTCATGTCCATGAGTATCGCCCCTCGTATGATGACCAGTTAGGAGCACTACCCTTTTCGAGTCGACGGGAATTCAATTATGTGTGGAAGGAATGCCGAGAGCATCAGTTATCTCTACAGTGGATGAGCTGGAGAAACAGGAGACTGATTTTAAAACTAAAAGCAACAGTCAACTTGTTTTGATGCTAATGGTCAGGCTTGTGCTTTTGTCTGCGAAAGTATTTTTTTTGTGATATCACAGTTTTGGAAAAGAAGGAAGATCGTCTGTTATTTTTGTAAAACTAGAATAAATGTTTAATGTGCTGTCACACTGTATTTTTTTAATTCAGTGTTTTGTAGCTATCTTGATCTGGATTTGAAAAACTGAGATGTTATATTTCTGTCACACTTTAAAAAGCTCTGTGCATACCTCTTGATCATGTAATATTGAAAAAAACACAAAATAACCACAAGTCAATTTTTGTATTTATTAGTGTGATGTACAGCAGCTGTCACACAGTAATAACATCTAGTGTTAGTAAACCATACACCAACGTGAATACAGCAAATTCATACATACAGCTTAAGTCTGGGGGAAACTAGAAACATTTGGTAAAAGCAATGTCCGCTGGCCTCTTCATTGGAGTTGCAGACTTTTAGCACCGAAAGTGGATCTCTACATTCCATCATAAATCCTCCTTTTTCTACACCATTTCATACTTGTCGGTTACTCAATATGCCCTACAGTACATCCCCAGACATCTGCCACTGTTTGGATTGGTAGCTAAACCCGTAGTATGCGAGTACTGGGATTATATGAATACAAGAGGGTTCTGAGTTTGGTTTTCCTTCCTCTAATTCCTGATCACTCACTCCACACAATGGCTTTTGCAAAGGCATGTCTTTATGGCTTGTCAAGCATCATGTCAAGGGGAAAATGATTTGTGTACTTTTCAGGGGGTCCAAAAAATAACCTTGGTACATTAGAAATAAAAATAATATCATTTCAAATGTAAGATTTATTCAAATTCATGTGTTTTTTTTCACATGACAATTTTAGTAAGGGTAATTGTTTTATGCCTGGGTGTCTGTTTCTGCCTTGCCCACAGGGCCAAACTACCGCATTTGTGGCCCCCGGGAACCGGCCTCCATTTTTTGGGGGTAGTCCGTTAACTTCCTGCATTTCAACAACTTCTTGCACATTTTGTCATGAAGCTAACAGAACATGTTGCAGTTTTAAAGCTAAGTTCCTGCAATTATACACTTTTTGCCATGGGGAAGGGATTATTTTGCTGTTTTATAGCTTGTCTCATGCTTTTATTCACATTTTGCCATGAGGCTGAGAGAAAATGTTGCATTTTTAAAGCTAATTTCATGCAATTCTACACATTTTGCAATCATATGCTAATAGAAAAACAATAGGTCAGGGGGCACGCACCCGTTCGGTAATCTGTTCGTGCTTGGCCAACTAGTGATGGTCTTGCAATGTATTATTTTTGCTAGAATTAAATGGAATAATTCATAAAAACAGTGAACTATATAAAAAAAAAGATGGAATAGTAAGTGAAGCATGCACATGCACAGTGTACAAATCATTAGGAACACCTCGTTCCACGACAGACTGACCAGGTGAGAGCTATAGGCAGGGTAGCCTAGTGGTTAGAGAGTTGGACTAGTAACCGAAAGGTTGCAAGTTCAAATCCCCGAGCTGACAAGGTACAAATCTGTTGTTCTGCCCCTGAACAGGCAGTTAACCCACTGTTCCTAGGCCGTCATTGAAAATAAGTTGTTCTTAACTGACTTGCCTAGTTAAATAATAATAAAAATAATAATAAAAAAATCACTTGTTAAATCCATGTCAATCAGTGTTAATGAAGGGGAGGAGACTGGTTAAAGAAGGATTTTTAAGCCTTGAGACATGGATTGTGTAAGTGTGCCATTCAGAAGGTGAATGGGCAAGACAAATGATTTAAGTGCCTTTGAACAGGGTGGGGTCGTAGGTGCCAGGCGCACTAGTTTGAGTGCGTCAAGAACAGCAATGCCGCTGGGTTGGTCACGCTCAACAGTTTCCCGTGTGTATCAAGAATGGTCCACCACCCAAAGGACACCCAGCAAGTTTGACACAACTGTGAGAAGCATTGGAGTCAATGTGGGCCAGCATCCTTGTGGGCTTTTGACACCTCGTGGAGGTCATGACCCAACAAATTGAATCTGTTCTTAGGGCAAAAAGGGATACAACTCAACATTAGAAAGATGTTCCTAATGTTTTGTACACTGTGTACTTATTGATGAATTAACTTGTGTGTGATGTCAGTGACATGAAATGTGTGTGAGAGGCCTAGATGACTCTTGTGGATGACTATCTACAAATCAGTGTACTGAATATCACTGAAAACTGACTTGTTACAAGTCCTGTGTGGCTCAGTTGATAGAGCATGGTGCTTGTAATTCTAGGGTTGTGGGTTTGATTCGGATGGGGGACCGGTATGAATTATTTTTTATTTTTTTACATATGCGCTCACCACTGAAAGTTGCTCTGGATAAGAGTGTCTGCTAAATGACTAAAATATTTAACACATATTTAACAAATGGCAACGTTCTCAAATATAAATCTGATGGATCTCTGGGATGCTAATGGTGGCTGTTGGTCCTCTTTCTTAGTCATTGTACAGGTCTACGGGTGGGATGGTAGGGGCTTCTCCCTCTCCTGATCCTGCCAGGAGTCGCCACCGAGGCTCTACTGTGCTGAGATGCCTTACAGCTCATCATCCTTGGCCACTGGAAGAGAGACACACGGGCAAGAGCACAATGACACATTGGGTAAGTGGATTTCTATGGTAATCGTCCTTAACTGGTCCTATTTATGACCAATGATAGGGGAGACCTATGTGTTATATGTGAATCTGGGGGAGACCTGAATACTTTGATCTGTTTCCATCAGATTTGTATCCCATAACAAGCCCTGGTTCCTTTTTTAGATCACTGGTAATGAAGAAGTGCTTAGATCTTGCAGGACGGAGAGCGTCCCTTGTTTTGAATAGTGGTCCATTATCACAGATCACCAGGGTTGGAAAAACACCTAAAAGTAGAGCTTTCCTTTTGATATGAATGCCGTTCTCACTTAAACATCCAAGTTAGATGTATAGGCAGTGCAGTGAGTGCATCTGTCAACGCTCGCACAAAGTTACACACCCAGTAACACGCGCTGCCTTGTCGAAGGCAACCATCAAGCCCTGTCAAGAGAGCAGCCAGGTGATGTGGATCAAGCTAAGTATGCACTCCTAAACATGTCAGGACAGAATGGGAACCACGGGCTAGCGGGCTTGAATTCCAAACATGTCACACATACTGTGCAATACACACCCTTTGATTTGCCCTTTGAATACCTACATTTGCCCTTTGTATGTGGTAAATATCCCCCTTTGCCATATTGTGTGGGTCTATAGATTTAACATGAAATAGCAGTGAAATAGAAAAGGATGTGCTGGGTACCTTTCTTGACAGGGATGTCATCGATGGACTCCACCACATGAATGGTGCCCACCGCTGAGGCCTCTCCCTTGGCGTTGACAGCGTGGCACTCATACGAGCCCGCCTCTTCCTTGGTGAGCGGCGAGATCTGAAAAGCATGGTGGCGGCGGTTATCGCCTTATCTGATTTTATCAGAACACGCAAGGCAACACAAACACGGCCTCAACTCTTCCTCCCAGCCAAGCTCGGCTCATTTCGACAGAGCAAGGGTGCCATTTCAATTGGAAAGAAGCGTTCAGGATTGTTTTACGGCTGTCTGACTGCTGCCCAGTGCCGGCATCCACCTGTGTAGGTCTTTAGATACTTCTCACAGGTACAAACATATCATGGAAGATGGCCAATGAGTAGAAATTCTATGAAGAAATTGAATGAATGTGATGTTTGACAGCAGGGGAGCAGAATACTGCGAGAGAAACAGAGAGGGATGGGTAGATAGATCTAACCACTGAACAGGGCCCACCAATGTTTTCTGTTCATTTACTCAGACATGGAGGAAGGAGTTGCATGTGTATTAAACTCTCTGTTATGTAGAGGATCTGAACAGAACAAGTCATTGGGTAACAAGTTCATGGATAACTTTGGAATGTGCCTCAAGTAATATTATTCATAAATAAAGTAATAGAATGTCAGGTATCTAATACATAACTCTTCTATGCTTAATTTCTACCTTTACTACCTCTGTGTGGGCCTTGAGGTATTTGACTGATTTGTTTCTGCGGGACGACCCACAAGTCTGTATGATAGCTTAAATCCTTTGTACTAACAGTGTTTCAAGTCGAGGTCTGATTTCACCATTACTGAAACAGGACCTAGGTGGTAAATACAAAGATCCAGTCCATCTAAAAAACTGGAGACCCCTTACACTGCAGTGTTGTGATGCCAAAATCTTAGCAAAATGCATAGAATTTAAACTGTATTTTGTCAGATATTATTCATCCTAATCAGACAGGTTTTTGACATGGATGATACATTGGCGATAATATAAGACATATACTAGAAAGAGTATAGAACGCTATGAAAAATCTGGGAAACCAGGCCTGGTATTCATAGCTGAACTTGAAAAGGCCTTTGATAAAGTACGACTGAAATGTATATATAAATGCCTGGACTATTTTAAATTTGGAGAATCTCTTATACAATGGCTTAAAGTTATGTTTACTAACCCCAGGTGTAAAATGGTAAATAATGCTACTTCTCAAAAAGTATAAAATTGTCAAGGGGAGTAAAACAAGGTTGTCCACTATCGGGATATCTATTTATTATGGCCTTCGAAATGTTAGCTATTAAAATCAGATCCAACACTAATATCAATGGGCTAGAAATCCAGGGCTTAAAAATAAACGTGTCACTGTACGCTGACATTTCCTGTTGTCTTTTAAACCTCCTGTTTTGTTTGTTTCATGTTAATTAATTATGTTTTCCCGGTCCAAAATTACCGGCCCATTATAGCTGATTATAAATCCATAATAATACATATATTATATTTTGATCAACTTCAGTTCTTGTGAACATTACAAGTTTTGAACTTCTATTTGCTATTTATGGCCTGTAGGCCTCATTGCCCTGAGCTCATACAACACATTTTTGAGTAAAAAAAGCATAATGTATGGATTACTTTTACTATAACAAATACTCAGATTAAACATATTGTGCTATTTATCACAGACTGCTTTGTGTCAAAGTTTAAAAGGACATTTGTTTTGAAAACATTGCAAATGTTTAAATAGTGGCAGGATTGTCATCAACCTGGTGTATCTCGTATCCGATAACATTTTCAGTCGACAGCCGACCTCTCCTCTCAGTTGGGGATGAAGATAAGGACAAATTCCATTTTTTGACAGGAATGTAACAACAACCTCAGTAGGGCCCTCTTTCTCATCACTGGATTGTTCCATATCGGTTGTCTCTTGGTCTGGATCATATTCTGTGTTGTCTTCAACTTCTGACACTTCCTCCTCTATTGCATCGTCCCTGTCAGTTTCCTGGCCTCTCTCCTCCTCATGATAAAGAGCCTCACATACAGTATATCATTATGGTCATTGTGCTGCCATAGAATGAATTGTCAGCAAGACCTCAAAAAAGCTTTATATACCAGAGCTGCGAGGAAAGTTCTATATATTATTGAAACAATGTTGCAATTGTTTGTGAGAATGCCAACAGGTGTGGTTATATTCCCCAATTATATTGGGGAAATGTTCCCGTGGGTGTTGTCATGGAAGCCAAGTAGGGGAGTGAGGTGTGTGTGTGTGTGCTCAAACACACATGCGTTTGTGGGAGAGGAAGTGTGTCCATCTGATGAATAGGCATGTGGCTTAACTCAATTTTATACACTAGTTGTAGTCTCACCCATTAATTTCTAATGACTGGTCATTTTTGACCGGGAACACCACAAGTGTACAAGAGTTAAATAAAACACCCAAAATTTTATCAAAATCATCCAAATGTATTTTCTGTGGACAGGGCCCTATGGCAATCAGATTAAATTAACTACAGTCGTGGCCAAAAGTTTTGAGAATGACACAAATATTAATTTTCACAAAGTCTGCTGCCTCAGTTTGTATGATGGCAATTTGCGTATACTCCAGAATGTTATGAAGAGTTATCAGATGAATTGCAAAGTCCCTCTTTGCCATGCAAATTAACTGAATCCTCAAAAACATTTCCACTGCATTTTAGCCCTGCCACAAAAGGACCAGCTGACATCATGTCAGTGATTCTCTCGTTAACACCGGTGTTAGTGTTGACGAGGACAAGGCTGGAGATCACTCTGTCATGCTGATTGAGTTTGAATAACAGACTGGAAGCTTCAAAAGGAGGGTGGTGCTTGGAATCATTGTTCTTCCTCTGTAAACCATGGTTACCTGCAAGGAAACATGTGCTGTCATCTTTGCTTTGCACAAAAAAAGGGCTTCACAGGCAAGGATAATGCTGCCATTTATCGGATCATCAAGAACTTCAAGGAGAGCGGTTCAATTGTTGTGAAGAAGGCTGCAGGGCGCCTAAGAAAGTCCAGCAAGCACCAGGACCGTCTCCTAAAGTTGATTCAACTGCGGGATCGGGGCACCACCGGTACGGAACTTGCTCTGGAATGGCAGCAGGCAGGTGTGAGTGCATCTGCACGCACAGTGAGGCAAAGACTTTTGGACCATGGCCTGGTGTCAAAAAGGGCAGCAAAGAAGCCACTTCTCTCCAGGAAAAACATCAGGTACAGGGATTGGACTGTTGAGAACTGGGGTAAAGTCCTTTTCTCGGATGAATCCCCTTTCCAATTGTTTGGGACATCTGGAAAAAAGCTTGTCTGGAGAAGACAAGGTGAGCGCTACCATCAGTCCTGTGTCATGCCAACAGTAAAGCATCCTGAGACCATTCATGTGTGGGGTTGCTTCTCAGCCAAGGTAGTGGGCTCACTCACAATTTTGCCTAAGAACACAGCCATGAATAAAGAATGGTACCAACACATCCTCCGAGAGCAACTTCTCCCAACCATCCAGGAACAGTTAGAACAGTCTATTTCTGGAAAGCTCGCCTTGATTAAAACTTCTTAGGGCTGCAATCCCGTTAATGGGATTGATATGACAACAGCAAGTGAAAGTGCAGAGCGCCAAATTCAAACAACAGAAATCTCATAATTACAATTCCTCAAACATACACGTATCTTATACCATTTTAAAGGTAATCTTGTTGTTAACCCCACCAAAGTGTCCGATTTCAAATAGGTTTTAAAGCGAAAGCATCACAAACGATTATGTTAAGTCACCACCAAGTCACAGAAAAATTCAGCCATTTTTCCAGCCAAAGACAGGAGTCACAAAAAGCACAAAGAGATAAAATTAATCACTAACCTTTGATGATCTTCATCAGATGACACTCATAGGACTTCATGTTACAAAATACATGTATGTTTTGTTCGATAAAGTGCATATTTATTAGAGGTCGACCGATTATGATTTTTCAATGCCGATACCGATTATTGGAGGACAAAAAAAGCCAATGCCGATTCACCGGACGATTTTTTACATGTATTTGTAATAATGACAATTACAACAAAACTGAATGAACACTTATTTTAACTTAATATAATACATCAATAAAATAATCTTAGCCTCAAATAAATAATGAAACATGTTCAATTTGTTTTAAATAATGCAAAAACAAAGTGTTGGAGAAGGAAAAGTGCAATATGTGCCATGTAAGAAAGTTAACGTTTAAGTTCCTTGCTCAGAACATATGAAAGCTGGTGGTTCCTTTTAACACGAGTCTTCAATATTCCCAGGTAAGAAGTTTTAGGTTGTAGTTATTATAGGAATTATGGGACTATTTCTCTCTATACCATTTTTATTTCATATACCTTTGACTATTGGATGTTATTATAGGCACTTTAGTATTGCCAGTGTAACAGTATAGCTTCCGTACCTCTCCTCGCTCCTACCTGGGCTCGAACCAGGAACACAACGACAACAGCTACCCTCGAAGCAGCGTTACCCATGCAGAGCAAGGGGAACAACTACTCCAAGTCTCAGAGCGAGTGACGTTTGAAACGCTATTAGCGCGCACCCCGCTAACTAGCTAGCCATTTCACATCACATCGTTACACCAGCCTAATCTCAGGAGTTGATAGGCTTGAAGTCATAAACAGCAGAGCTGCTGGCAAAACGCACGAAAGTGCTGGTTGAATGAATGCTTATGAGCCTGCTGGTGCCTACCATCGCTCAGTCAGACTGCTCTATCAAATCATAGACTTAATTATAATATAATAACACACAGAAATACGAGCCTTAGGTCATTAATATGGTCAAATCCGGAAACTATCATCTCGAAAACAAGATGTTTATTATTTCAGTGAAATACGGAACCGTTCCGTATTTTATCTAATGGGTGGCATCCATCAGTCGAAATATTCCTGTTACATTGCACAACCTTCAAAGTTATGTCATAATTACGTACAATTCTGGCAAATTAGTTCGCAATGAGCCAGGTGGCCCAAACTGTTGCATTTACCCTGACTCTGCGTGTAATGAACGCAAGAGATGTGACACAATTTCACCTGGTTCATATTGCCTGCTAACCTGGATTTCTTCTAGCTAAATATGCAGGTTTAAAAATATATACGTCTGTGTATTGATTTTAAGAAAGGCATTGGTGTTTATGGTTAGGTACACGTTGGAGCAACGACAGTCCTTTTTCACGAATGCGCACTGCATCGATTATATGCAATGCAGGACACACTAGATAAACTAGTAATATTATCAACCATGTGTAGTTATAACTAGTGATTATGATTGATTAAGTTTAATGCTAGCTAGCAACTTATCTTGGCTTCTTACCGCATTCGCATAACAGGCGGGCTGCTCGTAACGCGGGTGGTTAGAGCGTTGGACTAGTTAACTGTAAGGTTGCAAGATTGAATCCCTGAGCTGACAAGGTAAAAATCTGTCATCCTGCCCCTGAATAAGGCAGTTAACCCACTGTTCCTAGGCCGTCATTGATAATAAGAGTGTGTTCTTAACTGACTTGCCTAGTTAAATAAAGATTAAATAAAGGTGTAAAAAAAAAAAATCTGGAAAATCGGCGTCCAAAATGACCGATTTCCGATTGTTATGAAAACTTGAAATCAGCCCCAATTAATCGGTCGACCTCTAATATTTATATAAAAAAATCTCAGTATACATTGGCGCATTATGTTCACTAATTCCAAAAACATCCAGTGATATTGAAGAGAGCCACATCAGTTTACAGAAATACTCATTATAAATGTTGATGAAAATACAAGGAAATATAGATAAACTTCTCCTTAATGCAACCGCTGTGTCAGATTTCAAAAAAGCTTTATGGAAAAAGCAAACCATGCAATAATCTGAGAACGGTGCTCAGAAAACAAATAGATATATCCGCCATGTTGGAGTCAAAAGAAATCAGAAATAACATTATAAATATTCACTTACCTTTGATGATCTTCATCATAATGCACTCCCAGGAATCCCAGTTCCACATTAAATTTTGATTTGTTCGATAATGTCCATCATTTATGTCCAAATAGCTACTTTTATTAGCGTGTTTGGTAAACAAGTCCAAAGTCACGAAGCGCGTTCACCAGTTGCAGACGAAATGTCAAAAAGTTCCGTTACTGTCCGTAGAAACATGTCAAACGATGTCTCGAATCAATCTTTAGGATGTTTTTAACATAAAACTTCAATAAAATTCCAACCGGAGAATTACTTTGTCTTCAGAAAAGCAAAAGAGCGTGAGCTACCTCTCATGTGAAATGCGCGTGACCAGCGCGTGACTGCTGGCAGACCTCTGACTCAATCGGCCCCACTTCACAGTAGAATCCTCAAACAAGTTTCTAAAGAAGGGAATAACAACATAACCAATATTCCACTGTGTATTCAATAGGGGCAGTTTACTCTGGGCACCTTTTCATCCAAGCTACTCAATACTGCCCCTGCAGCCATAAGAAGTTAATTATTTAGTGATATCCCAGTTTACCTATATACTTATGGCCCTGCCTACACCCAAAGACTTGTTTAAAAAAATATATATATGAGCAATAAATATTCCCCTTTATTTGGAACCGCAAGCCAGACAAAATTAAATAGGAAAATTAAATAATCTCCAATATATCACTATTTTTAAAACAAACAATAGACAGCTGGTTGCAATTTCAGTTTAATCCACCAGGAAAGTCAGAACAAATATTACGGTTAAACTAAAATATACAGATTATACTTTTTTAACACAACAATCTTTGTAAATTATATCATAAATATGACTGGTTGAGTTATGTGACACATGCAGTTAACAAAAAGAGCCGACATTTCCTTTTTATCTAAAATGACAACCAACTGATTGCAGCATTACCGTAAAAATGGAGGAGGCAAGGGTAAAGGGGAGAGGCAAGGGTAAAGGGGAGAAGGTAAGGGTAAAGGGGAGAGGCAAGGGTAAAGGGGAGAAGGTAAGGGTAAAGGGGAGAAGGTAAGGGTAAAGGGGAGAGGCAAGGGGAGAGGCAAGGGTAAAGGGGAGAGGCAAGGGTAAAGGGGAGAAGGTAAGGGTAAAGGGGAGAAGGTAAGGGTAAAGGGGAGAGGCAAGGGGAGAGGCAAGGGTAAAGGGGAGAAGGTAAGGGTAAAGGGGAGAGGTAAGGGTAAAGGGGAGAGGTAAGGGTAAAGGGGAGAGGCAAGGGTAAAGGGGAGAGGCAAGGGTAAAGGGGAGAGGCAAGGGTAAAGGGGGGAAGGCAAGGGTAAAGGGGAGAAGGTAAGGGTAAAGGGGAGAGGCAAGGGTAAAGGGGAGAAGGTAAGGGTAAAGGGAGAGGCAAGGGTAAAGGGGAGAAGGTAAGGGTAAAGGCGAGAAGGTAAGCGTAAAGGGAGAGGTAAGGGTAAAGGGGAGAGGTAAGGGTAAAGGGGAGAAGGTAAGGGTAAAGGGGAGAGGTAAGGGTAAAGGGGAGAGGCAAGGGTAAAGGGGAGAGGCAAGGGTAAAGGGGAGAGGCAAGGGTAAAGGGGAGAAGGTAAGGGTAAAGGGGAGAAGGTAAGGGTAAAGGGGAGAGGCAAGGGTAAAGGGGAGAAGGCAAGGGTAAAGGGGAGAGGCAAGGGTAAAGGGGAGAAGGTAAGGGTAAAGGCGAGAAGGTAAGCGTAAAGGGGAGAGGTAAGGGTAAAGGGGAGAGGTAAGGGTAAAGGGGAGAAGGTAAGGGTAAAGGGGAGAGGTAAGGGTAAAGGGGAGAGGCAAGGGTAAAGGGGAGAGGCAAGGGTAAAGGGGAGAGGCAAGGGTAAAGGGGAGAAGGTAAGGGTAAAGGGGAGAGGCAAGGGTAAAGGGGAGAAGGTAAGGGTAAAGGGGAGAAGGTAAGGGTAAAGGGGAGAGGCAAGGGTAAAGGGGAGAGGCAAGGGTAAAGGTAAGGGTAAAGGGGAGAAGGTAAGGGTAAAGGGGAGAGGAAAGGGTAAAGGGGAGAAGGTAAGGGTAAAGGGGAGAGGCAAGGGTAAAGGGGAGAAGGTAAGGGTAAAGGGGAGAAGGTAAGGAACTTGTCTGTTGGCCCTTTATTAAAGACCAAAAAGGTTACCATTGCAATTTAAGGATCAAAACATTTACAGCTGCACCATACAGGTTGCAAAATAGTTGGAAGGATATTTTCGATGTATGACACATGGTTTTTGAACTGATATTCAAAATGACGCCGGATTCAGAATAAAATAGAGTTTTTCAATTTAAATTATTATACAAAATTCTTGCAACCAATAGAATGTTATATATGGGGGATACAACCATCCCAGCTCTGTAGATTTTGCTGCGAAGAGAATCATTAGATCACTTGTTTTGGGACTGCCTATATGTAGCTTGTTTTTGGTCGCAGGTTCAGAAATGGCTGCAAGATTGCAACATTTACTTGGAAATAGCATTGCTGGGTGATTTGAAAAGTCAATTCATCAATATAATAATACTCTTAGCAAAGGTGTTTATCTTTAATTTACAATCTGTAGAAACTATGAGAGGGGTTGAGGGTAGCTGAAGGCTGGGACTAATGTAAAATATACTGTCCGTGAAATGTATTTAGTATGGATAAGCTGGCTGGCAGTGGAGGCCTAAGTATTGTTTTCCATTAGTTTACTCCAATTAGGGGAGGGGTGTCAGGGTTACATAAAAAAAAAAAAAATATATATATATATATATATACACACACACACAGTATATATGGGGGATTGGAAATGATGCAGACAATTACTTTGATAGAAACCACAATGTAACTGCAATGTTAAAGCTGATCTACCCCCTAAAAAATAAAATACAAACATGACAAAAAGTAGTGTGTATCTGTGTGTTAATGTGTGTGGGGGGGGTTGGGGGGGGGGCTGGTTGGACTCACCAAGACCCAGCCGGTGACCTCATGTTTCTCAGGTCCTCCACGGGTCTGAATGGCCAGGTTGTCTCTGTCTCCTGGAAGCAGCTCCATTCTCTGTTTTCCGCTGGTGACCTGGGAAAACAACCATTAACTTAATAACTATCTAATCGAATCAACCCATTAAGAGCATGCTGTGTGTGTGTGCAGCTGTGAGACTGAAAACATTCAACGCTTCAGCACAAGAGACAACTGGCTAAAGCAAATGTTATTTCATGTAATCGACGATCACATTCTCTTTATATGACCTGAGCTCAGACACCGACATCTACAGCTATAAAAACACATGATACAAGCAAAGAAAATAAAGGCTCATCTGGGAAATCAGTGGGACAAAAAAAAGAGACAGCAGAGAGACAAAAAGAAAGTATTGAAATGGAAAGATGGATGTAACACATATAGAGTTACAAAGGGAGGGTATATTAATTGAACGTTTCTAAGTTTACCAGTAAACTACCAGAATTTTGGTATCTTTCAAGGATTTTATGTAATCTCTCACAAGACATCTAGTGGCCCTTTTGGATACTTCAGATTATCACAGGTGTCTGTAATTATCTCTGGCCCTCGGTGTGGCCTAATCACATGTAAAATATCTGAAATAAGATTTAAAAATGTTAAAAAATACAGTGACAGCTGTAAAACATGATCCTAAATACAAACTATCAAGTTAGTGAATACCATTGGTGTTTTAATGAGGGTTTCAGCATGAAATATCCTTTATATTTATAGGTAATGGCGGCAGATGAATGGCACGACAATGGGTCTCAGGATCTTGTCACGTCATATCTGTGCATTCAAATTGCCATCGATAAAATGCAATTGTGTTCATTGTCCATAGCTTATGCCTGCCCATACCATAACCCCACTGTCACCATGGGGCACTCTGTTCACAATGTTGACATCAGCAAATCACTCGCCCACACAACGCCATACATGCCATCTGCCCGGTACATTTGAAACCGGGAATTGTTCGTGAAGAGCACACTTCTCCAGCATCCCAGTGGCCAGTGAAGGTGAGCATTTGCCCACTGAAGTTGGTTACAACGCCGAACTGTAGTCAGGTCAAGACCTTGGTGAGGACCACAAGCACACAGATGAGCTTCCCTGAGATGGTTTCTGACATTTTGTGCAAACCCACAGTTTCATCAGCTGTCCGGGTGACTGGTCTCAGAAGATCCTGCAGGTGAAGAAGCCAGATTATGGAGGTCCTGGGCTGGCGTGGTTACCCTTGGTCTGCAGTTGTGAGGCCAGTTGGACGTACTGCAAAATTCTCTAAAATGACGTTGGAGGTGGCTTATGGTAGAGAAATTAACATTACATTTTCTGGCAACAGCTCTGGCAGACATTCCTGCAGTCAGCATGTCAATTGCACACTCCCTCCAAACTTGAGACATCTGTGGCATTGTGTTGTGTGACAAAACTGCACAATTTAGAGAGGCCTTTTATTGTCCGCAGCACAAGGTGCACCTGTGGCATGATCATGCTGTTAAATCAGCTTCTTGATATGCCACACCTGTCAGGTGGATGGAGTATCTTGGAAAAGGAGAAATGCTTGCTAACAGGGCTGTATACAAATTTGTGCACAACATTTGAGATAAATAAGCTTTTTGTGCATATGGGACATGTACAGGATATTTTATTTCAGTTTATGAAACATGAGACTAATACTTTACATGTTGCATTTTATATATATTTTTTGTGTAAATGGGTCAGATTTAACAGGTCAAGGCAAATCTCAGATCTAAGGGTACAGTTCGAACAAAGCAACATTCTGTTTAGCTGAGAGAGTGGTAGTTTGGGCTAATCGACTCAATAAAACAATGCTTACAACATCAAAACTTATATTATATCTGTTTTCATATTAAATCCTATATAGAGTGTTCACTTGCTCTATTTTGAGAGTAAGCAAACAGTGGGTTAACTTCCTTGTCTGTCCAGGAATGATGAGTTGTGTTCTCCACAATGACTTCTTGCATCCTGGCTTTCCATGACCCTGTTTCTCTCCCCTCCCTTACCCTTTTCTTACATATTTTCTCAACCTCATTCTGAATTATCCTCATTAACTTTAGTATTTTTAGTCTGTGAAACCAATGGGAATTTCATGCTTCTTTACTTTTTTTTCATGAAGAATGTAAAGAATGTTAGCCGCTGACCGCGGATATGAGTAAAGCCTTGACTGTAAAGATCAGATAATATTTAAGGATTTCCCCTCAATCCTCTCATGTCCTGTGCTATTGTGTCAGTGTGTGAAACCTCTCATGTCCTGTGCTATTGTGTCAGTGTGTGTGGTTAACAATAGCATGCTTCATATCCTCTATTTTCACATCTCTTTCGTCCATTGTGTCCTCAAATGCAGAGCCCAAATCAACAATCAGTGGAAGGGGACGTATGAATAACTTGACATAGGAAAAGACATTAACGACCGTATGTACAGTTCTTTGGACCATCATACGAAACTACATATGGGAGTGTTTCTAAAACAAAATATACCCATATGGAAAGACTTTTCCCAAAGCATGGAGCGATTCAAAAAGAAGAATAATTGTACCACACCCGAGAAAAGTGTGGATTCAAAAGTCCTAGAGACCTCACAATTGAACCTTCCGGTACCTTCTTCCAGGTGATCACGGGGGTGGGGATTCCAATGGCCTCGCAGCTCAGGTACACCTGGGAGCCTGTGACATTGTAGACCTCACCAGGGGCCGTCACAATGACAGGTGCTGTGGAGGAGAAGAGAAAAGTGAGACGATTGAGTGGATTTATCATCTCCTTCAAATCAACCTGTAATGCTTATCTTTTAACTTGGGCGGAATCAGAGATAGCTCTGCTGTAAATCCACTGGGACTAGCTGGTACAGGTCGGAAATTGTCAAAGCAGCAATATCCTAACAGAGAGATGTACTGATTGATATGTGATAAATGTATTATATAAATTAACAGATAACATCTCCAGTCCATTTAGCCATTCAAAAAGGAATGAATGTGGCATTTTTATTTTTTAGGTTAGTACAGTAAGTGAAGGAGTTGAAGTAACATGGACCATATGAGAGTTTAGAATGAATTCTGTTAGTGAGGAATTTAGTGAAATATTAAGCATACTTTCTCCCTTTAGTTTTCTCATGCCAGTCAGAATAAGTTAAAAAGTAACTCTGTTTGGTTTCTCAATACGAACACTGAACATTAACTGTCATTGCCTTTCAAACATTGGGACAGGTTTTACGCGGATTTGCACAAATTCACAAATATGATTTAATCTGATAAACAAAACTTCTAGTAATGTGCTTGGCTCAAAAATAACTTTCTGTTTTTATGGATCAAGAAAATGTGTGCATTTACTTACAGTTGAAGTCGGAACTTTACATACACCTTAGCCAAATACATTTAAACTCAGTTTTTCACAATTCCTGACATATAATCCTAGTAAAAATTCTCGGTTTTATGTCAGTTAGGATCATCACTTTATTTTAAGAATGTGAAATGTCAGAATAATGGTAGAGAGAATTATTTATTTAAGCTTTTATATCTTTCATCACATTCCCAGTGGGTCAGAAGTTTACATGCACTCAATTAGAATTTGGTAGCATTGCCTTTGAAATGGTTTAACTTGGGTCAAATGTTTCAGATAGCCTTCCCCAAGCTTCCCACAATAAGTTTGGTGAATTTTGGCCCATTCCTCCTGACAGAGCTGGTGTAACTGAGTCAGGTTTGTAGGACTCCTTGCTCGCACACACTTTTTCAGTTCTGCCCACAAATGTTCCATGGGATGGAGGTCAGGGCTTTGTGACGGCCACTCCAATACCTTCTCCAGAAAGTACGATCTTTGTCCCCATGTGCAGTTGCAAACCGTAGTCTGGCTTTTTTATGGCGGCTTTGGAGCAGTGGTTTCTTCCTTGCTGAGAGGCCTTTCAGGTTATGTCAATATAGGACTTGTTTTACTATGGATATAGATACTTTTGTACCTGTTTCCTCCAGCACCTTCACAAGGTCCTTTGCTGTTGTTTTGGGATTGATTTTTGGGATTGATTGATTTTTTCAGAGTGATTTTTAAAAATGTTCCTATGATGTCAAGCAAAGACGTGCTGAGTTTGAAGGTAGGCCTTGAAATACATCCACAGGTACACCTCCAATTGACGTCAATTAGCCTATAGGAAGCTTCTAAAGCCATGACATTTTCAGAAATTTTCCAAGCTGTTTAAAAGCACAGTCAACTTAGTGTATTTAAACTTCTGACCCACTGGAATTGTGATACAGTGAAATAATCTGTATGTAAACAATTGTTGGAAAAATTACTTGTGTCATGCAAAGTAGATGTCCTAACCGACTTGCCAAAACTATAGTTTGTAAACAAGACATTTGTGGAGTGGTTGAAAAACAAGTTTTAATGACTCCAACATAAAAGTGTATGTAAACTTCCGACTTCAACTGTACATAATTTCACACTTCTGACACACAATACTTTGCATGTGGGGCGGGGCACAAGTGGGGACAGAAGTGTAGCTTTACTGAAATCTTATTTTAGTTGTGAAGACTAGGCTTTGAATGACAGGGGTTGCAAAGTGAAAGCCTCCTTAGGATAATATTAATGATGCCACATGCCTATGGAAGATTGAATAGGGTTGTCATCTCAATACTCCAACCCAAGGAACGGATATGATCACGACTATAATAAATAAGCACTGTCTCATATATTGGAGGTAGAAGCCCCTGTTATTTTGAGTTCCGGGGGTAATTCACTGTTACCAGTTTAAGTATGGTCAACAAAATCCTCCCCTGAAATAGGCCTAGCTAATAGACCCTGAGAAAACAAGAACAACATGGAGTGGAGAGAGGAATGGTGGCCTTGAACTTGAACCTAACGTAGTGCTATCTTTGACCTCTCTGCGAGCCTTAAGGGCGCAGCGAAAGTTGCTCTCTGACCTTGCCCTGTTAGATATGGGCAAATTAGTCTGGGGCTTTTCGCGTGTGGTATGACATTTTTTCTTCTTCACATCCCGAACCCTTTCGCCTGCCTAATCCAAAACCAGCACGCAGTTCTAATTAATCATGTAAAGGTTCACTGAACTAAACACTGAAGCCTTTGCTTTGCTATAAACCAACAGCGCCTGTCTGTGTGTATGTAGGCGAGGCACTGCTGTTTGATTGACGGCCATTCTCCTTTACAAAATGTAAAATCCCTCCCTTGGAGGGTGGAATTTCAGACATGTCTGTTCAGGGCCGTGGAGGGTGCCACCCCAGAGTGGAGACAATGGCTTTCAGCTTATTCAGTGGCTGTCTTTAGTTAACTCTGGTTATTTCGCAAGGGTTATAGAGGTAGACCTTGTCCACACCCCGTGGACAGTGCCACAGATTTTCCATATTTCTCAGCCAGTTCTTCTATCCAGTAACTAGAGAGCACTCATGTCTCTGCATGGGTCCCAAGACAAATCAGTGCATTGTGGCAGTGATGTCCAATAACAATGTAAGTTGATGGTGCATTGGACAATAGTCAAATCAATATAACTTAGAATCAGTTCATGCAAGGCAAACATTGACAATAGATGAGATACCAGCAGTGATTAATACATTACCATAATTTACAGTAAGTTAATGGTTAATTAGCCTCCACAAGAAATCTTAACGTTGTTTATTATAACTAAATTACTGAGAAAGGAGAAACATGAGTCAATATGAAAGTGAACCATCACACCAAAATGTAATATTTTAGGCACCTTGGTGAACTATTGGCTATCAGGCTAAAATGTATTTGAGCGAGATCCGAATTATTTTAGTGCAATACCCAAAATATGAGTGTTTTCAAATAGACAGAATTCAATTTCCACTATAATAGAAGTGTCCCCCATTCTCACCTGTTGCGCATTTTCCTTTATTCAGGACTTTTATTTCAGGCTTTTCCTCGCTCACCGCTTTCAGGCTGGCAACTTTCAAGTCGCAGCCAGTTTTATAGGTCACTCCATCGGAGCCACACACTTCGTATTTGGTCTTGCAGGCGCAAACTCCGAGCTTTGTCTTCTTGTTCTTGTCGCTCTTAACGCACTCCAGTCCAGAGGCGCAACGCTTGGCTGTGGTTCCGCGCCCCCTGCATGGCTCCCCCTCTCCAGCCGCGCAAAGTGAACAACAACCGCAGGAGTCGAAAATCGTGCCAGACTTGCAGCCCACCTCTGGGAGAGCGTCGCACAGACTGGGTTCACAAGCGCCACAACTGCGCGGCACTCGGTCCGCAAATGCGGACGTAAGTGACAACGATAAGACCACAGCGAAAAACACTAACATGTTGCTTGCTGAGATTACAGTTGCGGTTCTGTATGTGTTCAGACTCTTACAATGTGAAGCACTGTACAGTTATCAGCGATTTTGTTGAAGATCAACCACGCCCCTAAACTCCATCTTTGATTTCCATGTCTCCATCGAAGTTAAGGTCTAAGTCTCCATTATACATGTACTTACTTTGCAATTAACCAAATGCCACAGTTAATTCTAAATGTTTTATTTTACTGATGTAACTTCACTCAATTACTTCAACTTTGAGCACATCTGATGTCATCAATTTCTGGATCACAATAAAATTCACAAAATAACAAACCTTTCATGCAATTCACACTGGAAGTTCAAAGTACAAATGTAGTATCCATTGATCATCCATGACTGTGGTCCTCATCTTAAATACGTACATTTCTTCCATGTCATTTGCCAGTTAGTCTTCAATCACAACACCAAGTTATCCTGGGTAGAACAGGGAGTGGCTACCTTTCAAAGTAAACCTGCATGTACATGCTACAGTACCAGTCACAAACAGATCTTGACACTGACTTGGGTTGTCAGACATGGACGTGTTGGATACTCCATGTCCACAAGGTCTGATTCTCTGATGGACTGTGGTCCACTCCAGATCTTAGTTGAGTGGTCGCCAACCCTGGTCCTGGAGAGATACATGGTGTACAGTGCAGGTGTTTGTTCCAACCCAGCGCTAACACACGTAATTCTTCAACTCATCGTGAAGATTGACTGAATCAGGGGAAGGGGCTATGGCATTGACATGATTGGGGGCTACAGTCTCTTTCCCTACTATCAGATGGAAAAACCTCTTTCACTTGATGTATTTGGAGACAAAGGAAGAAGCGATGTCCCTGTAAGGCGTGTCCGAGTCGGAGCGCGTGGGGGGGATGCGGCACAGCCTCCGGAAGCGAGGCGAGCGCAGGAGCAGGTTGTGGCCCAGTCCCACACAACTGGAGCTTAGCCAGTACAGAGCCATGGACTGGGGAAGAAAGAGGAAGGGAGAAAGAGAGCGTTCAGCAGAGACAAATAAGCAAAGTTGAACTCCATGCATAGCCGTAAAATGTAATTCAACCGAAAGCTTTGAGGTGCATACGGTTAGCCCTTCATAATTATATCTGAAAAAGCATTACCAAACATCACCTTGCTAAAATATATCTAACTAAACCAAAGATCGTGAAGAGCTTCTGATTTTTTTTCAGTCTCCCTTTGCAGCATTTCACAAGGCCTACTCTCACGTGGACCAGTCCGTTTTGGGTTCCTCTTCGGCAGTTTCTTATGCAACTACGATGGTGCTCCGAGGGAGACACAACAAACATTACGCTCCAGATTATCCAATCAGATTGAGGGGGGGGCTAGATTGGGAGGCTGCATCAGTGTATCTGGGAAAGATAGGAACAAGAGAGGGCTTTCAAAGCCAGATGGGGGTCTTCAGGGACAAACAGGGTTTGTCTGTGGCAACATCTGTCCAACTGTAGAGTGTACAGAGTGTGTATGTGTCTTTTGCACAGTGTCCCAGATAAGCGGGACGTCCTGTGCATGGGTCTGTGGACTTGGTGGAACTATCACCAAAGTCGGGGCGAAAACATCCTCAGTGTTTTTTCTGCTATCACCATTTAGGTGGCCTCCTAAACAAAGTGTTCGTCTCATCCATCCCTTATGTAATGTGATGGGTGGATAGGCGCACGGGGCAATGGAGGCTATGCCTGTCTGGGCAAGAGGGAGACAGAGGTGTGGCTGAAGTCTTTTGTTTCAGCGCTAGTGGGAGGGTGTTGCCATAGGGATGGCTAGTGAAATGCGCTAGCTGTCTTAATTTACAGGGGGAAAGTGATGTGGCATGTTTAACAGCTTTTGTGAGGACATGTTGTTGAAGGACAAATGGTTTGTGGTTGCGTGTGCTGACACATACAAGCATGCAGACACACACACACACACTTACGGAGGGCACGGTGGCAGCTATGGGTATCATCAGCAGAGAGATCCCTCTGATAAAGTTGGTCACATACTTCTGGAACTTGGACGCTTCCATCCTCCGCAGAGCAAATACCTGACAACACAAATAAACTAGACTGAAGGGAAACATTCGCGGTGAAAATCTCGACATTCTCATTGCTACTTCCCCATAGTCAGATTAACTCATAGGGACCATTTTTATGTTTCTGCATCCAGTATGAAGGAAGTTAGGTAGTTTCACAAGCCAATGCTAACTAGTGTTAGCGCAGTGACTAGATGTCTGTGGGATCTACTAGCTTGCTAGCAGTTGCCATAGACTTCGTCATTGCACTAATGCTAGTCAGCAACTTTCTTCTTGCTGGACACCGAGACATACAAATGGTATCCACGAGTTCATCTGACTCTGGGGAAGTAGATAAAGGGCTTCATGGCCAAAATCCTGAAGTATCCCTTTAAATCAAAAACAGATGTGACTATCACAAAACTAGTCCGAACCAAGCGAGCAACTCACATCACTATCTTTTTTGCGTCCCAGTAGATAATCTACGATAGTATGTTCTGTCCTAGCCTACATTTGAGTATTTCATTACACCAAAACCTGACACTCCACTCCACCCCCTGAAATCTATTGTGAGTTGAACACAGGTCTATCTGAAAGCGAGTTAGGTAAGGAGTGTCCTCTTGTAAAAACTGCCACAGGGTCTGAAGACTAGGTGGATCAAAGCTTTCATCCAAAAGGTTTCCCCATTGTGTGTAATGGAACGGAGGTGTTGCTCAAGCCGGGTGTGTTAGTTCGACCAGGGCCTCACCTCTGTGATGAGCAGGTTGATGAGGCCCAGAGAGACGGGCATGATCCAGGTAGAGTCAGGCAATGTCAGGTCGGAGAACCATAGAGTTCCCCCTACTGCCAGCTCTGCCTGCAACGCTGAAAACAAAAATCATATGAAATATTCCATTCTAAACTTAAAGCAAAATAAATGTGATTATGGAGCTTGTAGAAGATACAACAGACGATTGTGATTCACGTCCATGGTGAGTGTGGAGGTTTACCAGTGGCAGCATCAGACACCCCCAGGCTCAGGTTACGCAGGGCCAGGGAGAGGCATACCCACATGGGCAGCTGCACCCATACCAGCAGACTGGCCTTGAAGGGGTGGCAGTTATCCCTCACGTACAGCTCAGACACTATCCTCTTCAGGTTCTTCTTGAATTGGTATCTAATGGGACACAAAAGGAACCCAAATGCCAGGCCATTAAGGAAGTTCCATTTTTAATGTCACTACTTTTAAAACCTCATAGCTGACTTTGGAAACCTGATACAGTGTAATATCAGTTGAACAACATGGAACTTTCCCATAGAAGTTCTAAAAAGTGAACTGTCATACACCATTACATTGACAGATAAGACCAAGAGAGCACTTTTCTTTGAAGAAAATCTCAAACTGCATGGAAGTGTGTTGTGTTTTGGTTAATATTTATAGACTGTGGTTTCAGAGTTGGTGCCAAGCTCCCAGAGGAAGCCCTCCAGGAGCCCAGGTCAAAGGTCAATTATTCACCGGCAGTGTTTTTCCGTCCAGCCCTTCTCTTTGGCCTGCACCGAGATCTCGTAGCGCAGCCTCTTAGCCAGCTCCGCTATTTCCACTTGCAGGGCTTCAACCTAGCTGGAGGCAAAGAGGAGCATGGGGGTTAACTTTGATTCAACATGGACTCCCCATGAAATGTAGCCAAAAGTTCTAAATTACACAGCCCACATTAGTAACCCAAAACTGGACATGGGTCGTAGAGGGAATCAGGCTGGCCAGGGAGCCTGGTCACAAAGGACCACTCTCTGAGTTATGACAACAAAACATTCAACCCGACTGCTCCTTTAAAAAAAAAATAAAGTTCTCAAAGTCCTCCAACAGTCCGGGACCTTGATGTATTACAGCCAAATATCAAAGTCAAAAAGCTGTTTTTCTCATGATGACTCATCATGGAGGACATTCATAGGCTTGAGTAGAATGCTGCTGCGTGTGTGTGTGTGTGAGGCCTGTGGGAGCGATATGCTGACCCTTGCTCTCACACAGTGGGAGAGAGAGCAGCACTGGGGAGGGGAAGAAAGGTAGGACGACGACACTGGGGGGAAAAAAACTGGAAAAAGAAACAACCGACAACTGAGGAGTGGGAAAGAATGCTTAATAAAGGCCAAGGGCTTAGCAATGTTTGCACAGTCACAGAGAAACATTGGCTGACTTTAAATTGCCTGTCGTTGTCCCCCAGAATGTGTGTAAACATCTTCAAGTTTCAAGTGCAATAGTGAATAAGCAGCAGAGAACATCTTCCCATTGTGACTATATCATGTTCCACAGCCCACTTGTTTCACACAACAATATGGATGAGAACTTCAAATCCTGTTTCTGTACATTTACATATCAAATGATACATTACTCCAGTGGTGCATCTCAACAGTCTAACATAGCTTCCTCATCTCTTTTCCTTGACCTGCACCCATATGTATTTACAAAATAGGTGAAACCAATGGTCGACGCTTCCTGGATATTCGCTTTCAACTTGCCAGTTTCTTGCACATCTCTGCAGACAAAGGAAATAAGACGAGGAAGAATGCCACTTGACTTTAGACTATAGAGATGCACACCCAAGGGCTTCTCAATCTCAACTCTGCCCATTAGGACCAGTGTGGGCTGAAAGAAAAAAAAAACACTACAATATAATGCTTGGTTCTTGATGCAACACAGACCTTTGCTATGATGACCGCCTGGTAGGCTCCAAGTGGCAGTGTGACAACTGTCCTCAGGGCCACAGTGGTGCATACGAGACTGGCCCACCATGGTAGACCTGTGGTCTGATGGACAGAGATCAGTAGCTGCTCAGTCAGATGGACAGGGGTAGAGTCTGCTAGGCTCTCATACCAGCCTGTACCGCTGGTTGTCGATGCTGGTCTACATGGCTGAAAGCATAAAGTTGATTTGAGAGGCAGACTAAGACGGAGGCGTGGTAATGTGGCCACCCGAAGAGGGACGTGGCTGCGGTATGTTTTGTGGTGGTCACAGGTAAAGGGAGCGTGGGAGATGCTTCGAATGGGAGGTTTGGGTGACAGGTGGCTGATTTGATGTAACATCCACAGTGAGCCAGGTCTCACGTTCATGGTCATCTTCAGACACAGCATTGTCACAAATCTGTAGAGGAGAGGACAATTTTTAAGACGTAGGCATGGGCAAAATAAGTTGCACAATAGTATGTAAATCAATCACCATTGGCTCATTTTGATTTAGCCTAGCTAGCAGCAATGACTGGCCCTTCTGTAAGGGAGACATACACGTCAACTAGCTAGCTAGCTACACAGGCAACAAGGTCAATGGACATTGGAACCTTTTCACTTTGCAGTAAGTTTTCCATTACTTTAGGGCAGGTATTCCCAAACTGGGGTACGGAATGCCATCTATACATTTGGGTAAGGTTTTTTTCTCGCCCAAGTAGCCTCGTCCCACTGCCAAAAATAAAATTAAACCATCTAGTGTTCAGCGAAATAACAACAATGTCAAATACAGGTAGCCTCGTCAAATAATTAACATCCAATCACATTAACCGTTACTCTGTCGCAGGAATTCCATTAACGGTCCGTATGTAGCCAAATGCAGTTGCTGCTCATTCCGTTTGCTTGAAAATGTATTTGAAAAAAAAGGCCCACGTCCATAGAGACACATACCAGCTCTACTGGTAGTACTGCTTCTACCAGCAGTACCACACCTGCACCTGTCGACGACAAGTCGTTCTGCTTCCACGAGCACATCCAATACTAGTATCAGTATTTCTACATTTGTTGTTAGCCCAGCTAGCATGGACACGGACAGCTGTGAATCTGATGCAGCCGAAGAGCTACTTCCCCCTTACCCGGGAAAGCACCGAACAGGCGGGGACGTTGGACCATCGAAGAGGCACAAATATGATGAGAACTACATTGATTTGGGGTTCACTTATATTGGGAGTAGTGCCTTTCCTCAGCCACAGTGTGTTATATGTTCAAAAGTACTATTTCACAACTCGATGAAACCTTCACTCTTGCACAGACATTTAAAAACAAAACATGCCAATTTGGATCGAGAATTAAGATGAGTTTCGAGTGGTAAGACATGTATAAAAGCAACAAATACCATTAATAAGAAGAGGCTAGAAGTGTATTATATGGTGAACTACCGAGTGGCTAGGACAGACGAGCCCCATGCTATTGTGGAGGACTTAATTCTTCCTGCTGCCACGGATATGGTTGGGACAATGCTGGGGGAAAAGGCAAAAAAACTATACAGACAATGTCTTCATCAAACAACACTGTTTCATGACCCATCAGTGACATGGCAGGAGATGTTTTGAAACAATTCACATAAGCCAGTGAATTATATGCGTTATAGCTGGAAGAGTCAACAGACGTGGCGGGCCTGGCACAGCTCCTGGTATATGTCCATTAACGTTTATAGGGTGGTCAATTAAGGAAGACATCCTCTTCTGCAAACCGCTGGAAAACAGGAGAGCATATTTTTAAAGTACCGGACAGCTTTGTGTCATCAAATGGACTTTGGTGGTCAAGATGTGTTGGTATCTGTACTGATGGCGCAAAAGCCATGACAGGAAGACATAGTGGAGGGGGAACTCGCATGCAAGCAGTTGCTCCCGACGCCACTTGGGTAAACTGCAGCATCCACCGAGAGGCTCTTGCTGCCAAGGGAGTGCTTGGCAGTTTGCAATACTATATTCAATGTGCGGGACAAAATCAAGGCTATGATTAAGAAGTTGGAGCTCTTCTCTGTCTGCTTTCACAAGGACAACACACAGGTTTTATATGTATGATTTTTGTGTGCAAATGAACTCAAGCTTACGGACAATGTCAAATGTGATATAGCAGGCCTCCCGAGTGCATCGGAGTGCTAGCTGTGCCACTAGAGATTCTGGGTTCGAGTCCAGGCTCTGTCGCAGCCAGCCGCGACCGGGAGACCCATTCCTCCGACACATTGGTGCGCCTGGCTTCTGGATTAAGTGGGCATTGTGTCAAGAAGCAGTGCGGCTTGGTTGGGTTGTGTTTCGGAGGACGCATGGCTCTCAACTTTTGCCTCTCCCGAGTCCGTACGAGAGTTGCAGCGATGAGACAAGACTATAACTACCAATTGGATACCACGAAATTGAGAAAAATTTGTAATTTAAAAATGAAAATTGTGATATAGCGAAGCAACGAAATGAGTTGGGTGCACAATTACGCAGGTCCTTTCCCGAAGGGATGACACAAACAACTGGATTCGCTATCCACCTGCCGATATCTGAACAAAAGAGCCTCATCGAAATTGCAACAAGCGGTTCTGTAAAAATGTAATTTAATTAGAAGCCACTGGCAGATTTCTTGATTGGGCTGTGCTCATAGTATCCTGCCTTGGCAAATCGAACTGTTAAGACACTGATGCCCTTTGCAACCATGTACCTGTGAGAGTGGATTCTCAGCCCTCACTAGAACTAAATACAGGCACAGACTGTGTGTGGAAAATCATTTAAGACTGAGACTTTCTCCAATACAACATTGCAGAAATATGTGCATCCTTTCAAGCACACCCTTCTCATTAACCTGTGGAGAGTTCTTCACAATTTTCGATGAACAAATAAGGTTTTATATATAAGATGGTTAAATAATGAACAAAATTATTGATTATTGTATTATTATTTGTGCCCTGGTCCTATAAGAGCTCTTTGTCACATCCCACGAGCCGGGTTGTAACAAAAACTCACACTCATTCTTACGTTTAATAAATGTATCGTATAGTGTGTGTGGCAGGCATACAATGATGTTAAAAAAAAAACATTGGAGAGTGTGCTGACCCTGGTGCTAGAGGGGGGTACGCAGCTGGAGGTTGAATGTTTGAAGGGGTACGGGCTATAAAACGTTTTGGAACCACTGCTTTAGGGGAATAGGAACGACTCAAGAACGCTGTTGTAAGCAAGCAGCAAGGTTATCTTACAACTAAAAACCTCTTTGTAGCTAGTAAATCATGTACTGTACTAGCCCTTGATCATGACTCTCAGTTCCATTACACATAAGAGTCATTGGACGAAGGCGTCTTCTGTACGGGGGAGTTTTGTCGAGAGCCCACCGCTCGGTCTGAACATTAACACGCATCACTTGCGTTACGGTTTCGGAAGCATAAGGACCTTCTGTGTCTTATCTGATAATAATAATCAATAAAAAAAGGTTACATTGATACACACTGATCAATGATAGGGTTAGTGAATTCCCACACAGCCATATCTCTATGTTAGTGTTTATTGAAAACCTCCCTTAGCGGAGTTGCCAACAACCGGGTGCATCCGTTTTTCAGGGATACAGCTAATTCAACATAGCTTCCTTTTCCGCTGAAGTGGGAACTCTGCTCAGGCATATTTTAAAGCGTTCTACGTTAGGTTAAACAGAGAGGAAGAAGCGAGGGACAACTGGGGCCAAAATCCCTTCTCCAGCAGGTGGTGTTTTTTTCATGTTTTTCACTCACCAAGCAAGGAGTTTTGGTATAGAGCTCAATAAGTGTGTTGAATTTGGTTAACAAAAAATGTTTTGATCGAGTATTAGGTTCGTAATGATTAGGTTGTTACAAGTGTACTGAAAAGGGTACCCAATTTATATCAGTTGTCACTGGTCCCAACAGCCAAAGTCATAAGCCAGTCACAGCCAAAGCCAATTTCTACAATTTTAAACCTAACCACACAGCTAGCCTTCAATGAGTGTTTACGATAGCCAATTTCAAATGTGTGTTTGTGGGAACTAGTGGAAAAAGTTGTACCTTTTGTTCACACGCATATCTGCCCTCTCATCGGCTAGAATGGTACCACCTGATCTTGTCCCCCTACCGACTGCCTTTCCTTTTTGAAGACGTTTCTTTTCATTGTTAGAGCGACAACTAGAGTATCTGGTCAACATAATGGATTGTGGGTTAACGAAATTATAAATTAGGTGGTTCGAGCCCTGAATGCCGATTGGCCGACAGCCGTGTTAAATCAGACCTCACCTTGATGTATCTTGCATAAGAACAGTCCTTAGCAGTGGTACATTGGCCATATACCACAACCTCAGTGCCTTCTTGCTTAAATATACACTACCTGTACTTATTACCTATCTGCGTCTCCTAACACCTACATGTGTGTAAACTTTAAGAGCTATGCCAAAAAAACGTGTTGTCACTGAAAAATATATTTGGCCGCAACTGTTAACAGTGTACAGTATGTTTATTTTGCATTTGTGAAATTATGTTGATGTGATATGAACGTAAATGGAATTATGTTTCTAGAACACTACCGCAATTGAGAACCAATCGATTCATGTTTAGATGGCGTATTTGACTGTTTTGGTTTCCAGAGCCAATTCACCTTTAAACATGATGTAAGGTCATTGGATCATAAGGAGTAACGTTAGGCTCCTTTAGTCCATTGTGGGGCTAGTACTGCACATAAGCTATCTAATGTGAATCGATTCTCAATTGCGACATGGTTCTAGAAACAAAGCGTTTTACTTGTATCACATCAATCATATACACTAATCAAAATACACTTACTGGACACTTAACAGGCTTTATCACAGTTGCAGTTGACACCTTTTCATGGACAACACTTTCTGGCGGCCTTCAGGTACACACAGGTGTTTGGAGCATGTTAGATAGCTAATTCCTAAGCACACGTAGTCCATCTGTCTTCCATAAACACGGGCTGCAGCATGGAGATATGGTCATGTAGGAAACCTAACCTTATAAAAAGGTGTGTATCAATTGAACGTTTTGTTTTTTGAAAATGGTTTCTCGCTAATATGGAAGATAAAGGTCCTCATGCTTCCAAAACAGCAACGCAAGCGATGTGAGTTAAATGTTCGGACCGAGAGACGGGGCTTTACATCCCGTACAGAAGACACCTTCGTCCAATGACTCTTGTGTAATGGAACTACGATTCATGAGGCTAGTCAGTGACATGCAATTTGCTAGTTATAGCATGTAGTTCAGACAAAATAATACATTCTCACCTTCGTTCCACTTGCAGAAACTAATATTTAAACGTCTATCCCAAATCTATACATTACAATGCCGCACGCTAAATCTAGTATTAATTTATGATTTCACCTCCAGCCGCCAAACGTGTCGAGGAAATATGACGTCTGGAAAACAGTTAATACGTCTGTGAGAGGCTAGAGCATTAGCACCACCTTGTGGAGAAAAATATGTATGATACCTGCAATTGATCATGAAGGAATGCGTATTTAACTTTTTTAAAAACCTTTATTTAACTAGGCAAGTCAGTTAACAACAAATTATTCTTTATAATGATAACGTTGCCCGTTAATGTATTCGGATACTTAGGCTATTTTTATTTTGTATTTATTATGGATCCCCATTAGCTACTTTTCCTGGGGTCCAGCAAAATATAAGGCAGTTTATACAATTTTTTAAATATTACAATACATTCACAGATTTCACAACACACTGTGTGCCCTCAGGCCCTTACTCCAGAACTACCACATATCTACAGTACAAAATCCATGTGTATAGTGTGTATGTTATCGTGTGTGTATGCATGTGCCTGTGCCTATGTTTGTGTTGCTTCACAGCCCCCACTGTTCCGTAAGGTGTTTTTTTGTTGTTGTCTGTTTTTTCAATCTAATTGTACTGCCTGCATGAGTTACTTGATGTGGAATAGTCTATGGCTCTATGTCATGGCTCTACATAGTCATGGCTCTATTTAGTACTGTGCACCTTCCATAATCTGTTCTAGACTTGTGGACTGTGAAGATACCTCTTGTGGCATGTCTTGTGGGGTATGCATGGGTGTCCGAGCTGTGCGCCAGTAGTTCAAACAGACAGCTTGGTGCATTCAACAATACAAGTAGGGATGAAGTCAATCTCTGCTCCACTTTGAGCCAGGAGAGATTGACATGCATATTATTAATATTAGCTCTATGTGTACATCCAAGGGCCAGCTGTGCTGCCAAGTTCTGAAACAATTGCAATTTTCCTAAGTCCTTTTTTGTGGGACCTGACAACACGACTGAACAGTAGTCCAGGTGCGACAAAACTAGGGCCTGTAGGACCTGCCTTGTTGAAAGTGCTGTTAAGAAGATAGAGCAGTGCTTTATTATGGACAGACTTCTCCCTTCTTAGCTACTGTTGTTTTGACCATGACCATTTACAATCCAGGGTAACTTCAAGCATTTTAGTCACCTCAACTTGCTCAAGTTCAACATTATTTATTAAAAGATTTAGTTGAGGTTTAGGGTTTAGTGAATGATTTTTCCCAAATACAATGCTTTTAGTTTTGGAAATATTTAGGAATAACTTATTCCTAGCCACCCACTCTGAAACTAACTGCAACTATTTGTTAAGTGTTGCAGTCTTTTCAGTCACTGTAATAGTTGACTTATTGTGTTGAGTCATCCACATACATAGACACTCTGGCTTTACTCAAAGCCAGTGGCAATTCATTAGTAAAGATTGAAAAAAGTAATTGGCCTAGACAGCTGCCTTGGGGAATTCCTGATTCTTCCTGGATTATGTTGGAGAAGCTTACATTTAAAAAAAACACCCTCTGTCTTCTTTTAGACAGGTAACTCTTTATCCACAATATAGCAAGGGGTGTAAAGCCGTAACACATACGTTATGCCAGCAGCAGACAATGATCGATAATGTCCAAGAGCGCACAAAACAGCCCCCACAATCTTTTTATCATCAATTTCTCTCATCCAATCATCAGTCATTTGTGTAGGTGCCATGCTTGTTGAATGTCCTTCTCTATAAGCATGCTGGAAGTTTGTTGTCAATTGGTTTACTGTAAAATAGCATTGTATCTGACCATTTTTGCCAGAAGTTTACTAGTGGTTGGTAACAGGCTGATTGGTTGGCTATTTGAGCCAGTAAAGGGGGCTTTACTATTAGGTAGCGGAATGACTTTTGCTTCCCACCAACACTGGGGGCACACACATTCTAGTATACTTAAATAGAAAATATGGCAAATAGGAGTGGCAATATCGTTCGCTACTATCCTCAGTAATTTTCCATCCAAGTTGTCAAACCCCAGTGGCTTGTCATTGTTGATTGACAACAATATTTATTTCACCTCTTCCACACTAACTTTACGGAATTTAAAATTACAATGCTTGTCTTTCATAATTTGGTCAGATATACTTGGATGTGTAGTGCCAGCATTTGTTGCTGGCATGTCATGCCTAAGTTTGCTATTCTTGCTAAATAGGGTGAGCTTCACACAGTGGACTTCCTCCTGGGGCACACTGGCTTAGTGCTAACAGTATAAATCTGGTTCATAGGCACAGGATGACTGCATACAATAGCTGTAGGATCAGTAGAGGCATTCAGGGCAGTTAAAGGGACATAGATTAGGTTACTTACATTGTGTCTACCAACACCCCTGGTGTACTGTACATTTGCTGAATCATTATGACAACTGCATCACAATGGTAGGGATCCGCTGAGCTGGGCTTGGGTCATTGATAAGTCATTGTCTCAACGCAGCCTTATAGTGCTGTGAAAGGATCCAGGATCCCACATGATTTGGTTGGATCCCATCCTCCTTATAAAACGTGTTTTGTTTCCAAAATGTATTGACATCTAATAAGTGGGACCGTGGTTGCAATCCTTGGCCATACGAGTGAACCCACTTGGCACAGATGTCAATTCAATGTCTATTCCACATCGGTTCAATGTGGTTTCCTGTAAATGACGTGGAAACAACGTTGATTTTACAAGTGTGTGCCCAGTGGGTCTTTTTCTCATGCAGGGTTCTGGACACGGTGTACTGTAGAAGGATATTGAAATAAACGTGGCTCATGTTTTTAGTTTTACTTAAACAATGAATTGTGACCAACACGAAACACAGCCTGGACAGGTAAAGGTTTGCTTTTCAAGTATTACACTAAGAATTTAGAAAAGTACATTTTTCCAATATTCTTTGAACATGTTGAATGCATTTTCCCCACTGCTGCACATGATTCCTCATTGGCAGAGAAGCGGGCAGCTGTCGGTGGTGATGTGGGTGGGCGTTTCCGTGGCACTGGCCTGTGTCGTCCTATCCCTGATCACTACCCTGTGGTGTCGCTTTGTTAGCCGCAAACGCCATGGAGGACGACCACGGCAACAGGATATGCAACTCCACAGAAAACAAGACATGGGTTTGACTTTGAACTATTGGTGTTTATAAGTAAAGCTTTATTTGGGATCCATTCATAACATTGTCTCTTGGCTTGCAAGGACATCCAAATGCCAGCATTTCATTTTGGTAGTACAAAAATGAACCAAAGAAAGACAAACATTAGAAATCATATCATTTCATTTGAATAGATTTAAAATATCTCATGTAGAACTCTCATCAGTTCCAGACTGTAACAGCAGAGCTCTCGTCTCTATGACATGATGCATGAGTCATTTTAGTCTCAGTTTGAGTTTGGTCTGTACTTTGTGGCATGAATTTGACTTGAATAGTGGTATATCTACCCAACGGCGGATTTGAACAGCATCATTCCACTTGGTTTGTTGTTGTAACTAAACTAGGTTCTTCAAGAGAAAATCATATTTTTTCCTGTTATACACGTTTGAAAGGGTATTTTAATTCAAAATCACCTTGCAATTATTTGCTCTAATTTGATTCAAATATCTAAATACAATCTGGCCCTTTCTTCAAATATATATCACTAAACCATACTGGAAGTACAATGCATTTTACATTGACATTTTTTTGTATCTCAGTAGGCTAGCCTTACAGAACTGCCCACATGGTGTACAGACTTCAAAGCTGAGTTAAACCACAAACTTCCCTCACGAGCCAATTAAATACAACAACCCTCCAGACAAAGTGTGTTGTGATTGGTTCACCAAAGACATCATGACCCCCGTGCCTTCCTGCTAGCAGCCGCACGCCTACTGTTGATGGCCTTGGTGCTGGCCCTCAGTTTTCTCAGACGCAGCTGTCGTAGCCTCAGCTGCAGGTCTTTGGGGAGCTTGCCCCCCTTGGCCAGGATCTCCTTCAGCCTCTGTTTGGGGGTCTTGGTGAGGCGGAAGTCACATATGGTGGGGTAATGCTCGTACATCACACGGCACATACGTGTGGATGGGTTGTAGCCCTCGGCACTCACCGTGACCTCGTACTCGCCCGGGTTTAGCAGGCGCCAGTAGTCCCCGTCAGCAACTGCAGTAGAGGCACAAAATGGCTACTGGTTAGTGGTAGGCTTCTCTGGCCTACACCTTTCATAACATATTCCTGCAGTGCCCTCTAGGTGCAATTTTACGACATCATTTTGAGGTTTTCTTCTTGAATCATTTACTGATGTGATTTTTTTTTTTGCATGTGAGGAGGAAGACAGCCCACCTGATCTAATATGGTGGTCGATGTCATCCACTTTGATTATGGCATCTGCAATGCCAGCCTCTGTGTCTTTGTCTCTGATCACACCCTTGAGTCCTCTGTGGACCTTCAATACAAAGCAAAAATCTAGAGATCAACAACACCATCATGCTGTGTTTAAACTGTATTAGACATTATTGATGGACGGACCTGCTCCATGTAGATCAGTAAAGACTCTTTGTTGTTCTCCCACTCGATGGGCAGCTCACTGGCATGGGGGAACTTATCACAGGACAACTCCACTGTCACATCGAAGCAGTTGGTGTGTAGATAGCTGAAATCATTCATGCCTGGAATAGATTTCAGGGAAATAATCAAGAATGTAAATCTTAAAATGGTACTTGAAATGACAGTACAATACCCTGCTTTTCAAAGACAATGATGAGCTGAACAAGATCACAAAATGGATGACCATAAAAGCGGGGGGAATTCTCACTTCCTTGGACCGTGTGCCAGTTGGCTCCGTTGATGATGTTGTTGTAGCGTTGGAAGTTTTCATTGTGACAAGGCCGGCGGTCTGGATTTGACATGACCTGGTTGGTGCTGGCATAGACCGTGGCCAGCCAGCGGAAGAAACTATTGTCCGGTGTAGGGGTGTCATCGTGAGGTGCCCAGTCTTCAGTCCTGTCGAAGGGGTAGGTGACAACCAGTTCACCCCCGTGGAGGTTGGCACTTAATACGAACGGGATGTTCTGCATCCAGTTAATGACAGCACGCGTCTCTAAGGCCACCTATTGGATATAGGTCAATGCCACAGGAATAATGCATTCAAACATTATAGTGAAGTACAACAATTGAAATGGTTTATATTCTATGTGGGATAGTTTTGACATATTCTCAAGGATATTGCTACATGACAAATCAAGAGCTTGTTTCTATAAGGTTATACAAGTATGTACATTTTTGTCAAAATTGAATTATTGACATAGCCTTGTTCTGTTCAATGTTCTTTACCTATATAGTACTCTAAATATGGCAATTCATGTTTAGTTCAAAAGAATACCATTCAAATCAATGAGGGTTCCGAACTTTAAAGCCAATTATCGCAGAATCATCTTTTTGCAGATAGATTTAAGAAAATGTTTACATTCTTGATTTTCCCCAATTCTCTAACACAATATCATAGAGTGGATACTATTTGGTGATTTGAAGAATGCATGTGAATTCTAAATGTCAACTTACAAAGGCGTCCTCTGAGGTATAGTACTCTGGTATGGGGATGTAGTGGTTGATGAGTTTGGACTTATCGTTATTTTGGAAGTCAAATTCAATAGCATCCCACATGACTTTGTTCAGGTCAGCAAAGTTGTGGTTCATGTCGATGCCCTGGTAGCTATAGCGACCGAGCGCCCACCCCGCCAACTCGGAACCCTGGGATGAGAGAAGGGTCAGAGGTCAACATGGGCCTCTTTGAATGGTTAAAGTATATTTGACCAGTAATGTTGAGCATTAAAATATACTCTCAGTAATAACAGTATAATATATTATATTACAACAAAACATGTTATAACATGTTTTCTGAGACCTTCTTGAAAGCCATTTCATAACCATCGGGGTTCATGGATGGCAGCAAGTGGATGCGTGTCTCCTTGACCAGCCGGACGATGCGCTGGTTTCCCAGTTTGTACTCCTGACAGATATACTGCATCAGGTTGAGCAGCAGCTCCCGGCCCAGGGCTTCATTCCCATGCATGCCAGCCACATAGCGGAACTCTGGCTCGCCTGCAGAGGGAGACAAAGCACATATGTCAACACAGCATAGCAGTGGCCACAAAAGTTGTTATGACCAATGATTTATATATGCACTAGATGACTGATAGGTGGCGCTGTGTTGAAGCCACCTAGCCTCCATCTTGGCACTCCCCCAATGTTGTAATAGATCTCCTACGGGGTAGTGCCAATATGGCCGAACAGTGGCTTCAAAGTCTCTCAATGGCCAAAACATAGCAATCCAGGGTTAATATACAGTACATCATTGGTTGTGACCATTAGGTTAGAAGCTATTATTCCATGATGCTCTAGTTTACCCTTATATAATCCACTGGCAGACAGTTCTGATATCCAGCACATCCTCCCTAGATAGCTTTGTGGTTTTTGACCACTTCCCTTGAGCCACTTCCCCATGAGTCAAGTAACAATGTTTCCAGGGCGGGCCCGAAGAGATATGGCTGGGTGTAAATTCAATCAACAAGCATTTAAAACGGTGGCTTTTACCTGGCAAACATAACAAAACACTGGTGTGATTGGACTGAATCTAACTTAACGACCTGGTGCAGACTTAATCATATTTTTGAAAAATGATGATTTGCTTGGGAGATTACTCTCGGCTTTGGAGGAGCACAAGCCACGTTTGCTCCTAATGCTCAAGGGGCTTCTGTAGGTTCCGAGTGCAATGTTCCCGGGACGTTTTTTTAACCTCCCCTTTCTAACTCATACCACACAAACCACCCATTCAAATCATAGTTAGATATAAATAATAAAATACAAATCTCAAATCTCATGACAACGATTAGAATTCTGTCCCTAGATGACCAATGAAGTCAACGCTACTAACTGGATCTCTGAGATACTGTACGACTAAAAAAGATGCTTCCACTGGGCACAGACGTCAATTCAAAGTCTATTCCACGTTGGTTTAAAACTGTGTTCTCATAACACAGTGGGAATGGATATGGAATCATGGTTACTGTTCCGGTTGAAATAAGGCCCCAAGTCTTAACCACAGAATGAATGCATTGTTGATAGAAAACACCTGTCCAGAGAGTCTGAATGGCACAGGTCCTGACTGTGTCAAAGCATGTAAATCGCAGACAGTACATTCTTTGGAGAAGAAGAACCTCAGACACCCTCCCATAAACTATTTACATTTCTGTCCTCTCCTTTCTGTTGATCTTGCCTGTATTTTTTTTCACAGCCATGAAATGAATTGTACGGTCAGTTTTTACAGTATCTGTGCATCACCCCCCTTTGCCAGTGGAAAATGTAAACTAGTCTGGCTTATCCTCTGCCAATGGAATCGGAGGTTAACAACAGAATTAGGTCAAGTTAGACAGACAAAAAACATTCAACGCTTTTATTCTCTTAAAAAAAAAACAAGCCAGTATTCTAAATGGTCATTTTAAGACTAGTCACCCCCTTTGAAAACGGCTTCTCCTTATATTCCAGTGCACAGGCAAACCAGTTCTCTGTCTATGGCATTCCTGGCTCCCTCTGCCATTATGAGTTCTGGCGGCAAGGGGTATTAGTGGTTGGCAGAGCTGGTAGACCGGCTCAATGGGCGCCGAGCGTGGTCAATGAGTCCAAAGCAAACACTTTAGACATGTCAGAGTGAACCAAGGATCGACTCCAGTCTCTGAGAGCATACTGTACAAAGTACTATAGCAGTGGCATTGCAGATAAGTTCCAACCTGGACTTTACATAGTAAACGTAAGTCCAGGACACTCCAATTAGTATGATATGTGTGTTAATTTGTGGATGTCTGTCATCCTTTTCCTATGATATGTTACGGATTACAATTCGTATGATACACTATATATACAAAAGTATGTGGACACACCTTCACATTAGTGTATTCCGCTATTTCATCCACACCCGTTGCTGACAGGAGTATAAAATCGAGCACACATCCATGCAATCTTCATAAAGTGGTGTAAAGCTCGCCGCCATTGGACTCTTGAGCAGTGGAAACACGTTCCCTAGAGTGATGAATCACGCTTCACCATCTGGCAGACGAATCTGGGTTTGGCAGAGCGCTACCTACCCCAATGCATAGTGCCAACTAAAGTTTGGTGGAGGAGGAATAAGGGTCTGGTGCTGTTTTTCATGGTTTGGGCTAGGCAACAGTTTGAGCAAGGCCCTTTCCTGTTTCAGCATGATAATGCCCCTGTGCACAAAGCGAGGCCCATACAGAAATGGTTTGTCGAGATCCGTGTGGAAGAACTTGACTGGCCTGCACAAAGCCCCGACCTCAACCCATCGAACACCTTTGGGATGAATTGGAACGCTGATTGATAGCCAGGCCTAATCGCCCAACATCAGCATCCAACCTCGCTAATGCTCTTGTGGCTGAAAGGAAGCAAGTCTCTGCAGCAATGTTCCAACATCTAGTGGAATGCCTTCCCAGAAGAGTGGAGGCTGTTATAGCAGCAAAGGGTGGGACCAACTCCATATTAATGGCCATGATTTTTGGAATGAGATGTTCGACGAGCAGGTGTCCACATACTTTTGGTCATGTAGTGTATGTTGTGAATTGCAATTCGTACAATATTTTATGTATTAACAAAACGTATGACAGGTTACGAATTACAATTTGTTGTCGCTAAGGTTTGCTAGGGGGCTAGTTGGCTAACGCTAATGCCATGGGTTAAGTTTTAGGGTTAGGGGAAGGGTTAGCTAACATACATATGTAGTTGCAAAGATGCTATAATGCAAAAGTTATCTGTGATGAAATTTGAACACGCAACCATTGGCTTGCTAGACATTCGAGTTATACACCCACTCACCCACCCAACTTTATTATTTTTTAAGTAACCTTCTGTCTTATGTAACCATACTAAACATATCATTTTAATTTGAGTGTCCCTGATTTACATTTCATGTGTTACGTCTAGTCTATGAGGCCAGGCTGTAAGCTATGTAGCATTGCCTCATGCTAAAACTTCATAAGGTGTAATAGGCCTATATCTACTCACCCAGCTCATGCTTTCCAGGGTGGTCGGAGATCTCCATGACGTACATCTTGAGACCCATGTGACTCTTCCCGATGCTGTAGATATGTGTGATGTCAGGGCAGGCCTCGGTCACTGATTTCATGAGCTGTGGAGGGACAGAGTTATGGTGTTGTCTGGTTGGGTATAAGACTTCCATTCCTGAGGGACCCCCAGTGTATGCACATTTTTTGGGGAAATATATATTTTTGCATCTGGGGGGTCCACCAGGAATGGATTGAGTTACACTGTCTTATGACGGTTAAGTGTGACTGAGAAGGATGCATCGGGATGTAAAGTACAGTTTGTCTACCGTACAACTGGATACAAAGTATTGGTTTAGTTTGCTGAGCACATGGGGGGAGTGCGGTATGTGTAGTGCGGTGTGTGTAGTGCGGTATGTGTAGTGCGGTATGTGTAGTGCGGTATGTGTAGTGCAGTGTGTGTAGTGCGGTGTGTGTAGTGCGGTGTGTGGAGTGCGGTATGTGTAGTGCGGTGTGTGTAGTGCGGTGTATGTAGTGCGGTGTATGTAGTGCGGTGTATGTAGTGCGGTATGTGTAGTGCGGTATGTGTAGTGCGGTGTGTGTAGTGCGGTGTGTGTAGTGCGGTATGTGTAGTGCGGTATGTGTAGTGCGGTGTGTGTAGTGCGGTGTATGTAGTGCGGTATGTGTAGTGCGGTGTATGTGTAGTGCGGTGTGTGTAGTGCGGTATGTGTAGTGCGGTGTATGTAGTGCGGTATGTGTAATGCGGTATGTGTAGTGCGGTGTGTGTAGTGCGGTATGTGTAGTGCGGTGTATGTAGTGCGGTATGTGTAATGCGGTATGTGTAGTGCGGTGTATGTAGTGCGGTATGTGTAATGCGGTATGTGTAGTGCGGTGTGTGTAGTGCGGTATGTGTAGTGCGGTATGTGTAGTGCGGTATGTGTAGTGCGGTGTGTGTAGTGCGGTGTGTGTAGTGCGGTATGTGTAATGCGGTATGTGTAGTGCGGTATGTGTAGTGCGGTGTGTGTAGTGCGGTATGTGTAGTGCGGTATGTGTAGTGCGGTATGTGTAGTGCGGTATGTGTAGTGCGGTATGTGTGTAGTGCGGTGTGTGTAGTGCGGTGTGTGTAGTGCGGTGTGTGTAGTGCGGTGTGTGTAGTGCGGTGTGTGTAGTGCGGTATGTGTAGTGCGGTGTGTGTAGTGCGGTATGTGTAATGCGGTATGTGTAGTGCGGTGTGTGTAGTGCGGTATGTGTAGTGCGGTATGTGTAGTGCGGTATGTGTAGTGCGGTGTGTGTAGTGCGGTGTGTGTAGTGCGGTATGTGTAATGCGGTATGTGTAGTGCGGTATGTGTAGTGCGGTGTGTGTAGTGCGGTATGTGTAGTGCGGTATGTGTAGTGCGGTATGTGTAGTGCGGTATGTGTAGTGCGGTATGTGTAGTGCGGTGTGTGTAGTGCGGTGTGTGTAGTGCGGTGTGTGTAGTGCGGTGTGTGTAGTGCGGTGTGTGTAGTGCGGTGTGTGTAGTGCGGTATGTGTAGTGCGGTATGTGTAGTGCGGTATGTGTAGTGCGGTGTGTGTAGTGCGGTATGTGTAGTGCGGTATGTGTAGTGCGGTGTGTGTAGTGCGGTGTGTGTAGTGCGGTGTATGTAGTGCGGTATGTGTAATGCGGTGTGTGTAGTGCGGTGTGTGTAGTGCGGTATGTGTAGTGCGGTATGTGTAGTGCGGTATGTGTAGTGCGGTGTGTGTAGTGCGGTGTGTGTAGTGCGGTATGTGTAATGCGGTATGTGTAGTGCGGTATGTGTAGTGCGGTGTGTGTAGTGCGGTATGTGTAGTGCGGTATGTGTAGTGCGGTATGTGTAGTGCGGTATGTGTAGTGCGGTATGTGTAGTGCGGTGTGTGTAGTGCGGTGTGTGTAGTGCGGTGTGTGTAGTGCGGTGTGTGTAGTGCGGTATGTGTAGTGCGGTATGTGTAGTGCGGTATGTGTAGTGCGGTATGTGTAGTGCGGTATGTGTAGTGCGGTGTGTGTAGTGCGGTATGTGTAGTGCGGTATGTGTAGTGCGGTGTGTGTAGTGCGGTGTGTGTAGTGCGGTGTGTGTAGTGCGGTGTGTGTAGTGCGGTGTGTGTAGTGCGGTATGTGTAGTGCGGTATGTGTAGTGCGGTATGTGTAGTGCGGTATGTGTAGTGCGGTATGTGTAGTGCGGTGTGTGTAGTGCGGTATGTGTAGTGCGGTGTGTGTAGTGCGGTGTGTGTAGTGCGGTGTGTGTAGTGCGGTGTGTGTAGTGCGGTATGTGTAGTGCGGTGTGTGTAGTGCGGTGTGTGTAGTGCGGTATGTGTAGTGCGGTGTGTGTAGTGCGGTGTGTGTAGTGCGGTGTGTGTGTATGTGTGGACACGAGCCTAATGTTACATCCTACCGGTCAGACTCACCTCAAGCTCTTTACTGAGCGGTAGTGGCAGTGTAGTGAGGAGAAGAAAAAAACACTAATAATATTTGTCTTTCGGTGAGACTGGGGGAGGGAGCTCCAACCAGAAACCCTCTGCTTCCAGGACAGACTCAGCCAAGCGCCAGAGAGTAGATTGAAGTGAAGGGAGGAAGTTTCTTTGCTAACTGTTGCATGCCATGTCCCTGCTGCTGTGTTCATAATGCACAACATCACAAAATCTGAGCCAGCGTAGGATTTTTTAAAATGAGAAATTGTATTATTTTCTAAGTCACTGTTGTGTAGTTCTAAAATATGGTGAATCAGTTGTTTGGAATTATAATGATAATTCTCTCAGACACAAGCAACCCATTCGAAACCTCTCGCGACCCAAATGTGAGTTATAACTCCCCCTCCCACACCACCAGTTGAGAGTTGCTGCTATATTCTTATTGGTGGAAGAGTTGTTGGAAGTTGTTGTTGGAAGAGTTGTTGGAAGAGAACAGGATGTACTGTAGTTGCGTTGATGTATGGCTGTGAAGGTGGTCAGTTCATTATCAAATCTGCTCTACCATAATTCTAAAGAACCCTAAAACTACACCAGTAGCCTATGGGTGAGTGCTGAAGGTCTCCACTTCAGCACTTACTTTCCTCATCTCCTTGTAGTTGTGGTGTCTGAAGTCCAGCTTGTCTTTGGTGCCTTGCTCTGTCTGCTGCCAAGCGTAGATGTTGTTAGGATCTACAGGAGGGGAAAGACGCAACATAATGGAAATGCAATGACATTTGAATGTCGTTGAGGTTATGGTTCCTGTGTCTTAATCTAGTGTTGGGAGGATTTTGGGATGATGGTGGTGGACGAACCTGGTAGGGTACAGCCCAGAACCTCAGATCTCAGACAGATAGTTCCGTTCTCGTACCAGCTCTGTGGATTGATACGGATGTAGCGCGCCACTGTTGCCGACTCGTTAAATAGGGCCAACACTGGAGTTTCAGTATCCTGGTTCCCCTCAAATACCTACAGTACAGGAAAAAGCCAATAGTGGACATAGGTCATGCTCTATGAAGAGATGACTTCATATTCAATGAAGTATTTATTTATTGTTTCTCGAATTGCAGACTGCATCTTTAATAGATTATACAATAACTTCCAATTTTGCAGTTTCCGTCTCTCTGCCAGTCACATTTTCACTCTACCCCTTTGCCAAACCAGTGACACAGACTGGTAACTAGATGGTGCAATCTGCCACAGTGTGCCCATAGAGAGTAAGGCTTGTGGGTTGGCAAGGTTGGCACAGTTGGCAAGGTTGGCACAGTGGAGTCAGCTTTGGCCAGGGTAAACTGTCAGCACCATGGCCAGCTTGCCAACAGGCAGTGGAATGTCATTGGTCAATGTCAGAGCACAGTAGATATGAATACCTCACTGGACCACATAATGATTTATTACATTTATTATTATTATTATTATTATTTTTTTAAATGTATTTTTTAATTGAACCTTTTATTTAACTAGGCAAGTCAGTTAAGAACAAATTCTTATTTACAATGACGGCCTACCCCGGCCAAATCCGGACAACGCCGGGCCAATTGTACGCCGCCCAATGGCACTCCCAATCATGGCCGGATGTGATACAGCAACTTGACAATTGGGTAATGAGGAATAAAATAGTAAGCTATTCAAGATATAAAAATGGGTGGAATATCTGAATTTTGCAGTGAAAGTAATGGGAAGAAGGCAATAGATTAGGGTTACTACATATCATATTTTAATGTACTGTACTGAATCAACTCACAGCCTCTTTAGTCCCATTCATAGCTGGCTGCCAGACCAGGGTGTCATTACTGAACTGGACCTTGTAGGTGAGTATGAAGTCCCAACTGTTAGGAAAGACAGGCACAACTATTTAGCAATGTCCATACGACATTTACAATACATACAATTCATTGCTATGACTACACCACTGCACAATGGGGGCTTGGTGAACATGTGCCGTGACCTCCACTGACCTCCAGATTGAGCTGCGTCCCTGCAGGATGACCCCGGTGAAACGCGTGGGTCGCCGGGCATCCACCTCCAGCCACTGTTTCTTATCCTCATACTGGGCGCACCACGCCCCGTCATAGATGTCCCCGTCCTCGATACCCGACTACCCAGACAGATAGATTTTATTTACAAAGTGCATTTTACAAATCTAAACACAAGCTGTAGAGGTGTATGGATAGAAAATGGTAAGAATGGCAGTAACATTTGTTGTGTTTGCTAACAGTGGTGAGAGACCCGTAGACTAGTTCTTGGTCTCACCTGGATGTTGAGTCGACCACGGTGAGGTCCAAGTCCCCGGCGCTTGTAGGACGAGGCCCGCAGCTGTGTGTCCTTCACCCTCAGAGACTCCAGCCCCAGCGGAGGGCACTCTGACAGTCACGTAAGGAGAACAAGGTCACCGAGGAGAACAAGGTCACTCACACACACACACACACACACACACACACACACACACACACACACACACACACACACACACACACACACACACACACACACACACACACACACACACACACACACACACACACACACACACACACACACACACACACACACACACACACACACACACGTCAAATATTGACTTGCAGAGAAGAAATGGATCTAACGTGTAAGAAAGCTGTCCATGAACATGACATGTCCATGGGAATTACAAGTTGAATTTAATGCCTTGACAGGAGCTGTAGTAGAAGGGAGATTGAGAGACTGTCCACTGGGCACAGATGTCAATTCAACATCTATTCCAAGTTGGTGGAAACAACGTTGATTCAACCAGTTGATTCAACCAGTGAGTGTCCAGTGGGTGCATACATGCACAATTCTCTAAGGTATTTGAGCATGAAAGAGAGTGAGAGGGAAAGCGATGAAGAGATGCAGAAGCGTGCAGGAAAGAGAGACTTCCTGTGTTTCCATGCGAGGAGCAGACAGGCGCTCATTGTCTGAGGAGCTAAGCCTGGTCGACTGGTCCTCTAAACACTAGTTCCTGTGTTAGGGCTGTGAGTGGTCTCTCTTAAAACCCTAATACCCTTTTGCCTTAGAGGCCTGCAGGATCTCTCCACGGGGGTCATTGTGACAGAGAGCATTGCTCTGCTCCAAGAGCTAATTGTTTAAAACTACTCAAACTTTGTTGACAGTAGTCTGCCAAGTAAAGTAGCCAACTGATCTACTGAACTAGTGAAGTGATGCCAAAGACATTAACCTCATGTCAACAACGGTTTAGTCGTTTTTATGAAAATTGTGTTTTTACTCCTATACTATTTGTGTTAGGAGAATTGGCAAACACAAGGAGTCAATGATTTCTTAGAGCTATCCTATTCATTTTACATCCTAATTTAGAGCATAGGAAACATTGTATAATCTTTATGCATTAAATCATGCCCAACCTCAACAATTTGTATAGTTTCTTCAGTGGCACCATTTGAAGAGAGACAATTATCAGAATGCAGTTTAGATACTACAGCAAACTATCCAGTGGCCTTTGGGGTTACTCATCATCATTTTACCAGTACATTAGTCATGATGAAAAACAGCTTGGCAGATCAGCCAACCTACAACATGAATATTTAAAACATTAGACTCCCTTTTCCTGAGGAAAAACTGGGGAAACTCAAAACTTCCCCCCTGCTTTGGGGCCTCACGGTCCCCCTGCTTTGGGGCCTTACGGTCCCTCTGCCTCATTACACACAAACTCCCTATTCGGCTCGGCTCCTGATTCAAGGTATATCTCTCCATCTGGCCCCTGTAATTCCAGTTCTCTTTCCGCCACATTTCCGACCAGATCAGGGGCACCAGCCCCCCCCCCCCCCCCCCCACACACAGGGAGGGGCTTCCATGCAGCCCTGAGCAGTAATGAGAGAGAGGGAGAGCACGAGAAAGAGAGAGAGAGCTAGAGAGCGAGGATGAGCAGGAAATACTACAGAAGACTAGTGTCAGTGCTGGAGAACAAAAGCACAACAACTATTTAAGCAAGGGAATGTTTTGTTTTGCTCTACTACTGCCAGTACCGTAGCTACTCTGTCATCAAGCAGCGCTGCCAATGTCAGTTGTCCGTCATTTATGCATTTCAAAGTTGAAATGAAAATGTACCATGCGTTGTACACGGTAAGGAAAAAGAGCACTGCACAGTATACAGTATGTTGTCTATTAGGCATCTACCCATTCTCATACTGCACATGTCACTCAGGGAAGTTCCCCATACATACGTCCCACTGGCTTCACCTGGCAGCGAAGGGCGCCCAATGATTTTGGGTTTGCTTTTTTTTTACAACCTTGGGCTTGCGCTTCTTAGGTAGGACTTTGGGTTTCTTGACTTTCTTCCATATCTTTTTAGGCTTCTTTACTGCCTTTACACTCCTGGTGGACCACTTGGCTACAAAAGGCAAACCGTCTCATCAGCAAAGACGCACATTGTCAAATGTGAAAGTATGATGTGCGTCATAAGGACTACACAACACATTCTCAGGCTATGCTATGATATGGTGTCTTGGTACTGAATGTAGATTGCTGACTCAGCCAGTTTAACTCGGGGGGTTTTCTGATGGTCTGTGTCTACAAGACAGCTGGTTCCCATCACAACCTGATAACCCCCAAGCTAAACACTTGTAGAACCAACCCCCTGGACTTGGTTTCCAAGACCACAGAACTGCAGCATAGATATAACAGCCCCCTGTTACTCGTGTTTTCCCTGCCTTGCACTCCACAGTTGTTATTTATCCATTCATTTGCAATTGTGTGTTTTCAGAGTTGTTTGTTGATGGACATGGTCTAAATGATTTCAAGGTAAGAAATTAAAGATAAATATGTGGATGCTTTTTAACCAATAGGCTGTGTCCAAGGCCGAAATACCGCATTTGGGGCCCTGGGGAAAAGCTTTTATTTTTTGAGGGGTGGGGGTGGCTAATTTCCCACATTTTGACATTGGACAGAGAGAAATGTGTTGTTTTTAAAGCTCATCTCATACTATTCATATTTTGCTATGAGGATGAGAGAAAATGTTGCACTTTTAAAGCAAACTTCCTGAAATTCTACACACTTTGGCATTGCTTATGACCCCAACCCCCCTGAAGGTTGGGGCCTTGGGGCTCGTGCCCTGTGAGCCCGTTATGTAATCTGGCCCTGGCTGTGTCTTTTTTCAGACATTTCACACATTTACTTGATGCAGAAGTGAGATGTCAGATATCTGCCCAAAAAATTACACTTGAAAGACACATGAGATCATTTATTAAAAATGTCTGTAATATCTACAACAATGTCAAGCCTACGTCTATACTAACACATCACATAATGCATAATATTGTTTCAATATTTAATTTAGCAGTTGACCTGCATTTTACATCCGCAAATACATTTCAATGCTGCTCACCAAATTCGAGTGGTTCATCTTCAGGTTCTTTGTTCCATATTATTTTTTCCACTTTCTTGTCGATACCCTCATTGAGGTCTTCTGTGTTGAAACTATAGTTAGCGGTGGTGGTCGTTTTCGGTGGTCTAGTAGTAGTCAGTACCTTTGAAGTCGTTGTGGATGTCAACCTTACCGCTGGTGCGTTGGGGCTTTTATTGCTCTGGGTAGTACTTGGTTTAGTTGTAGAATCTCGTCTCTCAGTCGGAGTAACAGTTGTAGTTGCATTATAATCCACAGACCTCACTGTAGTTGTGCCATTGCCAGATGAAACGAGACCACACGATCCACATATCAAACACGACAAAACAAAGGTAAAGTACAGGGATTGTGCCATAACTGTCCCTTCAGACATTCCGGATGAATATTGACCATTTAAACGTCCCCCATTCCGCAAGAAGGTCCACCCATAGACTTACATAATACGGGTCCCGTGCACAATCCGTTGCGCATGCAGAAGTAACGGGGCGTCTGCCCATAAATGTTCTGTGTCTAGAACATTTATAAAAGCTTCACAATAAGAGCTCTCATTTGACAGTTTAAAAAGGTACACATGTAAAAGATATCATCACAAGGCTGTAGTTATTATTAAAGGAGGGAACTGTAAACTATGTCTATGTCAGTCCTACTGAATAATTGGTCTGTCTAACAGTCTACTTTCTGAACCATAGCTCTACAATTATTTTCATATTATTAAAACGATTCTAATTATTTGCAATATCATAATGTTACGATAAGGAGGCTAATGAGCGTTTAATTTGATGAAAAAAAACAGAAGCTGCTTCAGCTTTGTGATGTGCTTGTGATTACTAAACAGAACAGAGTACCGCTAAAGTCCGAAATATTGATGTCGATGTGCTTCCATCTAGTGGTCAAAGTTGAGTATTACAACCACCAAATTAAAGAATAACTTTCAGTTTGAATGTAGAAGATAAACGTAGAACATTGCTTCACTTGCTCAGACTGAGCATGCGGGGACTGGCATGGCAATGATTGCTAAAACTTAAGTTAATACAATTATTAAGTGTGCATTTATTGTCAATGTTTTGGTTGGGATATCGAAAGAGAGCTGGGACAAATGTCAGATGTATCAAAGGCAATGTTGCATTGCTCAGCAAGTATAGGACATTTGTCACAAACTGGTGATTATAGCTCCTAGAAATGCTAAATTAAAGGCTTACTGTCTTACTTGTCATGTATCTGTAAAATCGTACATGGAATCCATATGGATTGTTTATTGCGATCACCCGAATCATTAACATTGTAGGGCTTTGATTTAAAATGACGTTCTGTAAATGGGATAAAATGTGTTAGGGAAGATATACTCAGTAGATGGCGCCAGTGACCAGATTTTGAGCTGAACATTTGGAGTGCCAGCCAAAGTAGAGACCAAATAATATTTCTTTTGCTATTATTGACATTTTAAATAGTCTTGTCTAAGTCTTGTATTATATTTATAATAAGCAACAAAGCTTTTGGTAGCTGTCTTCTCTAATTTATCTACATTTTGTGGAATGATGAAATATAATTGTACGTAATTGTCATCAGTGATTGATTACCGTTTTGATAAATGATTGGGGTAGGAAATAATTATTAGATTTTTAAATCATTTTTTTTAAAAACATGGTGGGCATATATGATGGTGGGCATGTGGGCATATATGATGGTGGGCATATATGATGGTGGGCATGTGGGCATATATGATGGTGGGCATATATGATGGTGGGCATATATGATGGTGGGCATATATGATGGTGGGCATATATGATGGTGGGCATGTGGGCATATATGATGGTGGGCATATATGATGGTGGGCATATATGATGGTGGGCATATATGATGGTGGGCATATATGATGGTGGGCATGGCATATATGATGGTGGGCATATATGATGGTGGACATACATTATTTCTTGGTGGATAACAACATTTTACACCTGCCTTACTATTGCAGCGGCTTACTTTACATAATGGAACATTCTTTCACAGCTTCCTTTCATTTGATTTCTCTCTGTCAACCTGTAAGGAATTATAAATGGATGTTTCTGCATTGACGTTTTGTTAGGACAATGTTCATTTGCCCAAACATTTGAGGAGACTTTCCAGTCCTCCCTAAGTTATGCATGGTATATTCAAATTGAGTCACGTTGCAGGTTTTCCAGTGTACGTTCAGGTTCCGCCCCACTTACTCTCTTCCCGGGAAAATGAATTCATCCCATGCAGGTATTTGGACCTCGTGAGTTGGATCTCGTCCCCAACATCCTGCTGCGTCCTTTTAGACCTGGTGTAGTAGTGTTAATGCTTTTTTACTTTGAAACACTGGACCCAAGCAATGATATGAGAGCATGTCCAGAGACATCACATAACAGAAATTGGGAATGCTGCTAACTTTTTGTGACTTGACCAAATATACTGTATGTTCTATTGTAATGTGCAACTTTAACACATTTTCATATTTATCTTATACAAACGCATACAGACATGTACATACACACTTAATTCAGCACGTGCACGTGCCAAAGAAGAGTGAGCAACTCGTTGGAGACAGCAGAGGAAATGTATTCCAGCTCTTAAAGCTAGTCAAGAAAAATAGGCCTGCTGTCAATCAAATCCCCGTGATGTAGTAATGTGACCAATATTGGTCTAGCGTCTTATCCCTGACTTCATTGGTATTTAAACGCGGCAGAACATTGTGTGTTATTGTTGGGATAGGCAGGCCAGTTCGTGAGATCGCAATGTTTTGTGCATGTGTAGCAGAAAAAGGCAGGAAGCACCCAGTTGTATTGGTCCCAGTGGACTGATTTGAACATAATAGTTGTTTTGAACGTAGCACCATCATTTAAATTGCTAATTATAATCGGATTTAACAAATAAATAAAATAGGACCTTCCCACCTTTCATTTCTTACTGCAGAAAAGTTTTGTCCATTGTAAATCTAAGCAGTGGTAGAATATTTGATCATGCTCTCTCAGCCTTAGTGTTCCTATGGATGTTGTTCGGATTTTGTTTAGCGGCCTTTTTCTCAGACTCTTCATCTATACCGTTGAAGACATTTGGCTCTAACATGTAAGAGAGTCTGTTATAGAACAATTAGTATGTTCATAAAACAACCCACTGGGCACACACTGGTTGAATCAATGTTGTCTCCACGTCAATTCAAGGAAATTACAGTGCCATCAGAAAGTATTCAGACCCCTTGACTTTTACCACATTTTGTTACGTTACAGCCTTATTCTAAAATGGATAGTTAAAAAAAAACCTCAGCAATCTATACACAATACCTCCTAATGACAAAGCTAAAAAAGGTTAAAAAAATAAAAAATAAATACCTTATTTACATAAGTATACAGACCCTTCGCTACTTCGCTACTTCGCTCCTTCCAAAGGACAACCATCTCTGCAGGCACCTAAATACTCTCAGACCATGAGAAAATATTATCTGGTCTGATGAAACCAAGATTAAACTCTTTGGCCTGAATGCCAAGCGTCACGTCTGAAGGAAACGTGGCATCATCCCTACTGTGAAGGATGGTGGTGGCAGCATCATGCTGTGGGGATCTTTTTCAGCGGCAGGGTCTGGGAGACTAGTCAGGATTAAGGGGAAAGATCAACGGAGCAAAGTACAGAGAGATCCTTGATGAAAACCTGCTTAGGACCTCAGGCTGCGGTGAAGGTTCAACGACGCTAAGCACACAGCCAAGACAATGCAGGAGTGGATTTGTGACAAGTCTCTGGATGTCCTTTAGTGGCCCAGCCAGAGCCCGGACTTGAACCTGAGGAGACCTGAAAATAGTTGTGCAGCAAAGCTCTCAATCCAACCTGACAGACCTTGAGAGAATCTACAGAAAAGAATGGGAGAAACTCCCCAAATACAGGTGTGCCAAGCTTGTAGTGTCATACCGAAGAAGACTCTATGCTGTAATCGCTGCCAAAGGTGCTTCAACAAAGTACTGAGTAAAGGGTCTGAATACTTACAGTTGAAGTCGGAAGTTTACATACACTTATGTTGGAGTCATTAAAACTCATTTTTCAACCACTCCACACATTTCTTGTTAACAAACTATAGTTTTGGCAAGTCGGTTAGGACATCTACTTTGTGCATGACACAAGTCATTTTTCCAACAATTGTTTACAGACAGATTATTTCACTTATAATTCACTGTATCACAATTCCAGTGGGTCAGAAGTTTACATACACTAAGTTGACTGTGCCTTTAAACAGCTTGGAAAATTCCAGAAATTTATGTCATGGCTTAGAAGCTTCTGATAGGCTAATTGACATCATTTGAGTCAATTGGTGGTGTACCTGTGGATGAATTTCAAGGCGTACCTTTAAACTAAGTGCCTCTTTGCTTGACATCATGGGAAAAGCTAAAGAAATCAGCCAAGACCTCAGAATTTTTTTTTTTAGACCGCCACAAGTCTGGTTCATCCTTGGGGGCAATTTCCAAACGCCTGAAGGTACCGCGTTCATCTGTACAAACAATAGTACGCATGTTTAAACACCATGGGAACACACAGCAGTCATACCGCTCAGGAAGGAGACGCGTTCTGTCTCCTATAAATGAATGTACTTTGGTGCGAAAAGTGCAAATCAATCCCAGAACAACAGCAAAGGACGCTGTGAAGATGCTGGAGGAAACAGGTACAAAAATATCTATATCTACAGTAAAACGAGTCCTATATCGACATAACCTGAAAGGCCGCTCAGCAAGGAAGAAGCCACTGCTCCAAAACAGCCAAAAAAAGCCAGAATATGGTTTGCAACTGTACATGGGGACAAAGATTGTACTTTTTGGAGAAATGTCCTCTGGTCTGATGAAACAAAAATATAATTGTTTGGCCAAAATGACCATTGTTATGTTTGGAGGAAAAGGGGGGAGTCTTGCAAGCCGAAGAACCCCATCCCAACCGTGAAGCACGGGGGTGGCAGCATCATGTTGTGGTGGTGCTTTGCTGCAGGAGGGACTGGTGCACTTCACAAAATAGATAGCATCATGAGGAAAGAAAATGATGTGGATATATTGAAGCAACATCTCAAGACATCAATCAGGAAGTTAAAGCTTGGTTGCAAATGGGTCTTCCAAATGGACAATGACCCCAAGCATACTTCCAAGGTTGTGGCAAAATGGCTTAAGGACAACAACGTCAAGATATTGGAGTGGCCATCACAAAGCCCTGACCTCAATCCTATAGAAAATATGTTGGCATAACTGAAATAGTGTGTGTGAGCAAGGAGACCTACAAACCTGACTCAGTTACACCAGCTCTGTCAGGAGGAATGGGTCGAAATTCACCCAACTTATTGTGTGGAAGGCTACCCGAAACGTTTGACCCAAATTAAACAATTTTAAAGGCAATGCTACCAAATACTAATTGACTGTATGCAAATTTCTGACCCACTGGGAATGTGATGAAAGAAATAAATGCTGAAATAAATCATTCTCTCTACTTTTATTCTGACATTTCACATTCTTTAAATAAAGTGGTGATCCTATACTTTAAAGACTTTGAATTTGAATCACTTCATAATTCACAACCAAAATTGATATCAGTAAAACACTATAACTAATTCATAGGTCTACCCTTAATTGTTACTATCCTCCCTCCTCATGAGTGTGAGACATTACAAAATATCTTCAAGATATGTTCAAGATATTTTGGTAACAGAATTACAAGGCTCGAGTTAATGTTTCTTAAACTTACAGAAGGCAGAATATTTTCTCCTAAACTAAATATAAGTATTGATATTAGTTACCAGAGGTCTTTACTTCAATATTATTGTGTTTTGATGTATTTCTAATACCCTTTACAAAATACCCTTTAATACCCTCTAATACCCTCTTTCTGGTAAACGTTGTCTAAGACACATTTTCCACCTGTTTGATCAGAAATCAAAGCCTTTGCTTATTCCTAATATTTCGGATGGAAAATGGTGGGGGAAATGATATACAGTGCCTTCAGAAAGTATTTACACCCTTTTACTTTTTCCAAATGTTGTTGTGTAAAGCCAGAATTGAACATGTTTATTGTGTCATTGATCTACCCCATAATGTCAAAGTGGAATTTTGTTGAACATTTTAGAAATGAATAAAAAAATGACTAAAATGTCTTGAGTCAGTAAGTATTCAACCCCTTTGTTATGGCAAGTCTAAATAAGTTCAGTAGTAAACATGTAGTAAACATGTAGTAAACATGTAGTAAACATGTAGTAAACATGTGCCTAATAAAACACAAGTTGTTTGGACTTATTCCGTGTTCAATAATAATGATTAATATGATTTTTGAATCACTACCCCATCTCTGTACACCTCACATACATTATCTTCAAGGTCCCTCAATTGAGTAGTGAATTTGAAGCACAGATTCAACAACAAAGTTTTCAAATGCCTCGTAAAGAAGGGCACCGATTGGTAGATGTATTGAAAAAATAGCAGACATTGAATATCCCTTTGAGCATGGTGAAGTTATAGATTAGGCTTTGGATGGTGTATCAGAGGGGAAGGAAACTGCTCAGGGATTTCACCATGAGGTCAATGGCGACTTTAAAACAGTGAGAGTTTAACGGCTGTGACAGGAGAAAACTGAGGATGGATCAACAACATTGTAGTTACTCCACAATACTAACCTAAATGACAGAGTGAAAAGAAGGAAGCCTGTACAGAATAAAAACATTCCAAAACATGCATCCTGTTTACAACAAGGCACTAAAGTAATACTGCAAAAGAATGTGGTAAAGAAATTAACTTCTTGTCCTGAATACAAAGTGTTATGTTTGGGGCAAATCCAATACAACACATTACTGAGTACCACTCTCCATATTTTCAAGCTGGCTGCATCATGGGTATACTTGTTATTTTTAGGGACTGGGGAGTTTTTCAGGATAAATAAGAAACGGAATAGAGCAAAGCACACGCAAAATCCTAGAGTAAAACCTGGTTCAGTCTTCTTTCCAACAGACACTGCGAGACAAATTCACCTTTCAGCAGGACAATAAAACACATGGCCAAATTTACATTGGAGTTGCTTACCAAGACGACATTGAATGTCCCTGATTGGCCTACTTACAGTTTTGACTTAAATCAACCTGAAAATCTATGGCAAGACTTGAAAATGACTTTCTAGAAATGAATAACAACCAATTTGACAGAGCTTGAATCATTTTCTAAAGAACAATGTGTAAATGTTGTACAATTCAATTAGAGACTTACCCAGAAAGACTCACAGCTGTAATCGCTGCCAAAGGTGATTCTAACATGTATTGTCTCAGGGGGATGAATGCTTATCTAATAAAGATATATTAGTGTTTTATTTTAATGTAATTTTTTAAATACATTTTAACATTTTTCTTCCACTTTGGCATTAGTATCTTGTGTAGATCGTTGCCGTGAAATGACAATTAAATACATTTTAACACAACACAATGTGGAAAAAGTAAATGTGTGAATACTTTCTGAAAGCACTGTATGTCTTCATCTGTCAAAAATATAGACTCTTAACTCTCATTGACATGCTCCTCAGAACATTACATGTTGGAGCTCATGGGTCCTTTTACATGGAAATGCCCAAGACAAAAACACATGTGTGACCACTAACCAACAATTTCAACAATGCAAATTCATTACTTTGTATTGACTTCCCATTGAATCGCTTTTCTGGAGAAAAAAAAGAGATTTTGGAAATTCATTGTAATTATGTCTGATACAGTATCTGTTGGTTGTAATGAACTATTCAAGAATTCCCTGATTCGATTCAATGTCAGGCAGGTCACCCATAATACAAGTCAGTATTGGACTTCAATCCATGTCTGAGGTCGTTGGGAGATTACATGGAAACTGGTCACTAGTGGCAGCAGTGAGCGCTGAGCACGGTGGATGGGGGTAAGCATCTGCCTCTAGTTCGCAGGGTTGCATGTTCAAATCAAGCGCTAGAAAGTTGTTATTGATATTTTTGTTTTAAAACCTCTCTGGGATAGGGTCTAGTTTCCTGAATTTCCGCCTGACTGACGTGCCCAAAGTAAACTGCCTGTTACTCAGGCCCAGAAACCAGGATATGCATATAATTGGTAGCATTGGATAGAAAACACCTTGAATTTTCTAAAATAATGTCTGAGACTATAACAGAAATGATATGGCAGGTGAAAATCCTACCGGACATTTTTTTGAATATTTGTTTTTTGAGCTCCCAGGCTCTTATGATGGGTTCCTTTTGTTTCTATGTAAATCTGTCTCCCAGATTGCAATTCCTATGGCTTCCACTAGATGTCAACAGTCTTTATTCAAGGTTTCAGGCTTGTTTTTCAAGTATTTGGAGTTTTTGTGAGAAGAGCGCTGAAACAATATCCGTCTTTTGGCGCGCACTTACTAATTTTCCTTTCCTATTGAACATATTACTTTCTGTATGAAATATTATAGTTTATTTACATTTTAGAGTACCTGAGGATTAAATAGAAATGTCGTTTGACTTGTTTGGACAAAGTTTAGCGGTAGCTTTTTGGACTCCTTTGTCTGCATGTTGAACAAGTGGATTACGGAAACCGTTGGAGCCAACTAAACGGACCTTTTGGGATATAAAGAAGGATTTTATCTAACAAAATGACTGTTCATGTTGTAGCTGGGATCCTTGGGATTGCAAACAGAGGAAGATCTTCAAAGGTAAGGGATTTATTTCGTCGCTATTTGTGATTTTATGAAGCCTGTGCTGGTTGAAAAATATGTTGATGTGGGGCGCCGTCCACAGACAATCGCATGGTATGCTTTCGCCGTAAAACCATTTTCGAAATCAGACGACACAGTTAGATTAACAAGAATGTAAGCTTTTAAATGATATAATACTTGTATGTTCATGGATGTTTAATATTACAATTATTTATTTGAATTGCGCGCCCTCCAATTTCACCGCTAGCGGGACGCCTATCCCAAACATGAATCCTTACCTTAACCATTCAGAGTTAATGCCTAACCTTAAAAATTCAGAGTTAATGACTAAACTTAACCTTGGAACGATACAGAGAATTAACCAACAGGTTAAAAAAATTGACATTTGAGAAACACGGATGAACGTCTAATTCTGACTCGAGACTATGAGAGCTTGTTGTTCAATGTCTCAGGCTTACAGTAAACAGTGGAGTGGAGTGGAGATGGGCTATCGCTCGACGGCTGTCAGTACAATAATGACCAGAGAGTTGTGTGTTTCTGTCTCTGTCTGTCTGCGAGCATGGGTGGACATTTATGAGTGTGTGAGCGGGAGTGAACGTGAGTGAGTGAGTGAGTGAGTGAGTCCTGATTTAAACCGCATGTAGCCCTGTAAAGACCATATTAACACAGGGTTCCGGTTTCACTGCACCTTGTGTGAGACAAGTGTATCTTTCACAATCATCGAAAGGAAGGATTTAGTGTAAATGCTCTCCATTTGGCAGCGCTCTCTCATTTCTCAGCGCAGAGGAACTCAAATAAACTCCAATTACCCAGAAGGACCAGGTGAACGGTTTAAATAGAGCGTCTCTCAATTCCTTTCAGGACAGTTTAAGTCACAGAAGATGACAGGGAACTGACTCCAATATGACACCCATAACTGAAACAGGTAAAACTTGTATTCCTTTACAGCCCGGCATAAAGTGTATGCGTACAATTGTTACGCTGAAGCCTAGAGTATGTAAAACAGAAGACAGAGAAAAATACCTTTTCCCATCATAATAATTGAAGAGTACTTGGACTATAGGACAACTGTATGATGATACACAGGGACAAATAATAACTGTTAAATTGATTCATAGAGAGGGAAGTATAATTTAACTGTTCGCACAAATGAGTTTGGTATAAAGATTTGTTACTGAATAAGAAAAGATCCAAATGCAGGAACCGTTGGAAAAGATGAACATGCAAATAGCTCTAATAACCTTTCCAAAGGCTATTGCGTTTGGATTTTAATCCTACTTAACGCTATGTGCCTCATCTGTTAGTGCAGTGATTTGTTACTTTTCTTGGTACTAGCTCAAGGCACTGTGCATATTACAGATATACTTTATGATGCATTAAATGTGCAAAAGCCATATTTACGCTTTAAAAAAAATCTTTATCATTTATCAACATGTTTTTCAATATTTAATTGTGTTTTTAGTTACTGTACCAATGACTATTACAAAGACCCTTAAAGGCATACAATATTAAGATATGAAAACCAGTCTTGCAGTGTAATATTCTATTCATAGCTTAATGCACAGTAGGGCTGTATAACCCCCTTGAGAATAAACCTACTATGTTTTTGCAACCAGTCTCATATCTAACTAAAGTACTACATTACTCTGTCTGAATACAGAATAGTTCAAAACAATGGGACACAGTGCATGGAAGAAACCGTCTACTCTTCCATGACTGTTTATATGTTGGGTGTGTCGTGTGAATAATGGTCTGGATCAGTGTAAATATTTTTCCCTCTTATTGGGGCCTTGATTTGTTTTAGTGGGAACCCTCATAATTCAAATCCTCCCTGACAATACCGTACCACTACTCCTGGAATAGTGTTTGAGATGAGAAGTTTGGAAATTACCACCAAAAGAGGAAAACACGGACTTCAAACTTTTTTCCAACTTCCCTAAATTTGGAGGAAAAAAAGAGGACGCAAAGTCCCTGGATGGTCCACCTATGAGCAATACACGTGGAAGTCTGATACAATATGGATGGCCTTCGCTATCTCCTGGCGACCTCCGTTAGGTCCCTCGCATGTTTTATCAACTATTCATGAAGCGTGTCCCCTGTCCCTCGGCCACCTCCCTGAGATCCCATAATGCATGTTTAATGTTCTGCGGAGGGAGGTCGGAGACCAGACTGAGACTGAATCAGCAGGAAGAGTGAAGGATGATGGGAGAAATGGGCAGTATAGTCACTCCTGGGGAAAGACCTGCTTAGAATACGCTATTTAGCGCAAATTTCTAATCATATGCCATTTTCTTCCTGATTTAGTTTGAGCACTTTCCCTTACCGCAAACCACATGCTCCCTGAATCTTCATTTTCCCTTATATTGCACCCTGAGGAACCCACGTTTGGTGCTCCACCACTTTCCGCTCGCACTTTCCCTCTCCTGTTGTTTGTTATTTATCACCATTGCTACGGTCACCTCCTTTCTTCTTCTCTCTTCCCCTCCCACCTCTTCAGCTCTCTCTTTCACCTGTGCTTCACTTAACTCGGTCGTTTGTCAATGTTGGTGATGTGCGCCACCTCCCTTCCTCCCTCCCTCCCCTGTATCGTTCTCTCTTTCCTCCCCCTCCCTGGGTTCTCTCCCTTCCCCTCTCTCATTAACACCCTGCCCTGATAGATGTAGAGGGGAGCCCGCCGCTCGCCAGGTCTCCCACCTCTCGCCCTTGCCGGCTCCACCCAGGAACCCCTCACCTCACAGAGGTGCCCTGTCCGAATTCCCCCCAGGCCCATGCCATCTGCCAACCCTTCCCTCCAGCGCTGGGGCCTGGTGACTGATGACTCTCACCACAGCTGGGGAGAGGAGGTGACGAGAGGTGATGCTGCTGAGGTATAGCTGAAAGACTGGAGCAGGGAGCTATTGCTCAATGTGGATGTGAGTAGTGGTTAAAGACTGACAGGGCATGGCCTGTGAAAATCTGTATTTTTACTGTACGTTGGCCTACACGATTTTATAACTACATTACAACTACTAATATTACCACTACTTCTACTACTACTAATGATAATATTGGTAGTAATGATAAGCCAAAACCTGTTATATTCACCGCCATATCACAATTCTCTGTTCCGACTAATTACTGCATGATTGTATGCTTGGCATGGAAGTTATAATTAACAAACCATGTTGGTGCCAACCTAAGCAGGCAATATGCTGTTTACTTAAACCCCTATCTGCACCGAAAAACAACACACACAAGTAGATATTTCTGGTTCAGAGAGGAATTTGAGTGTCCCTGGAGAGGGTGACAGCGAGCCGGCTTGTTTTATCACAATAGCAGTGCACCCCTCTCTTTTCAGATGTGTTGGCGGCTGTAGCGTCCCAGGGAGACGGGCCACTTTGTGGTGTGGACAAGAGGAAATATGGGTGAGCGAGCCAAGAGAGGAGACCCATTGGGGGGTGACGTGAGAGTGCAAAACGGAGGCACTGTCGTAAATGGGAACATATATACACACACAGACAGACTACACACAAACAGACAGACAGACAGACAAGACAGACAGACAGACAGACAGACAGACAGACAGACAGACAGACAGACAGACAGACAGACAGACAGACAGACAGACAGACAGACAGACAGACAGACAGACAGACAGACAGACAGACAGACAGACAGACAGACAGACAGACAGACAGACAGACAGACAGACAGACAGACAGACAGACAGACAGACAGACAGACAGACAGACAGACAGACAGACTACACATACATACACACGCCCCTATGTATGTGTTTTTTAATGATGTCAAGTGTGTTGTGACCCAAGTAAAATGCACATTAACTAAAGTCTGACTTGATGCACACACACCCACGCAAGTTTAGACATTTGTACACACACACACACACACACACACTGGTGCGATATCAGAATGCATTCCAAAATGCACCCACATTTGTGGATACATTCTGGAGAGCGTCGAGCCAACCACAATTGTCTCACAAAACCGTTATTTCTTGCTCAGTATAATTCAGGATCTTGTTGAAGTGACCTTAAAAAACGCAGATTGTGTGTGATTCTTTCCCTTTGTTATTTATTGTGTGGGCAGTGAGTCGCTACCTGCTTATTTACACCAGATTGCTTCTCCAGATGTTTTTGGGGAGAAGAAATCCCCAGCCCCTCCTCGGTAGCCCCCGCCCTCTCCATCTTCCTTTGTCCAGATGGGAGTCATTTTTTATAAGGCTCCATAATCCTTTTCTTTCCAGGCCTATTTTCCATCGCATTGTGATAGGAAACTTATGATATGAAGAGGAATAAAGTTTGAGCTTACGTTCTGGTCCTGTCAATGGGAAGCTATCGCTTCCTGTTGCCGTTACTGGATGCCCCTGTCTTGTTGTCAGGTTAACAGTGAGAATTTTTGACATTTATGTTGACACTGAAGTAGTGACCTGGGGTCTTTTACGTGAGAATGCGATTAGAATTGTATTAGAATGAATCCTTTAGTTTCAAATGACTGTAGCCTCACCTCTGACCCTAATTCTAACCTCTATGGGACCAAGGGAGAATGATGTTTGGAACATTTGAGCAAATTATGTTTCACATCAATTCTCTTTTTACAATATTGTGACTTATTTTGACATCATATACATTATATGAATTGCTTATCATGGTGGAACAATGTGTGTCAGTGGGTTTTCTGACTTGATTCGTGGAAACATCCAAAAAACTATCCGAAAAAACAATTGGCTCTGGACCGGGTTACTGCCAACTGAACAAATTCTTACTTTGATACAAAATTTGAGCTAAGAGCATAAGAATAACTTGAAAAATATTTGTATAACAGTCACAAAGCTTTCATGATACAGCGCAATGAAAAAACTTTCTCCCCTGTCTAGTGGGATTTCCTCATGAGACGAGAACTGAAAACGGAAAAAAGTCGAATGTGTTTTGTTGTGTTACTTCGTACATCTCCATTCACTGAGGGTGGGGGGTGTGGGGAAAATGGCAGATTGATGAAAAGCCAAAATGGTCCCATGATGACACATTCTCCACTCCACAATATTAAAAACTCCCACACGTTTTTAGGAAGCAAAATTGTCCTTGCTGGGATGTACTGTATGCTCGTTAATGAGCCGCATATGCTTCATTTTGATATATGGGCCTCTCGACAGAAGTCATATCATCCCAGAACTAGAGATGGGTTGCACTTGTGCCTACAAGTCCCATTGATGGCTGGTGAAGGACGTCTTGATGATTACTGTGGGGAGGCTTTCAACTAAGAACTTCAAAGTGAATTGTATTGCTTCCAAATAAAAGTTGGCTTTCTAGTACTGCACGGGGGGAGAAAAAAATACAGAAAATACTGTTGCAATACTTTTTCATACAACCTGTTACTCCTAACAACCCCCCCCCCCCCCACACACACACACTGGCATGGCATCATATCCTCTTCCCATCACTTTGAAGCACCTTTCTCACATTGTTCAACCCAACGTTGTTCCCCTGGAAAGGCAGGTGCTTATGAATATCCAGCCGTAGAGATATCTCTTGGATGTCTAGTTTAATGCTATTCATCATCACTATATTGGAGCCATCTCGTTTATGATTGGTCGGAGAGACTCATTTATCTTGTCAGTATGGTTTGGTTCTCGGTACAGGAACTATTCTCAGACAAATGGTGCAATCCAAGGCAGTCTCTTGCCATAACATATTCTCCAAAATGATATGAAACAGTTTGACAATGATGATCTGGTGATTAGTTTTGTATTCAGAGGTTTAGTGTGAATGAAACAATAAACATTACGTAAAGTCGTAAAAGGTAAGTAACCACACTGGAGCAGACCCACATGACCAAACTCGTTTTCTGAAACACTTCAAACTGCCTCCCACGGCTAGAGTGGAGTAGAACCGCATGTCCAAATGAATTTAGCCATATAACTTCTTCTGTTCATATTGCATCCATTAGAATTCTCCTAGGGGTTGGCATGGTCTGCAGTGATTCTCAACGCTTCCCACGTTCCCTGCATTCATCTAGAATCTATTAAACTAGAGCAGCACAGCCGTTCCATATCAGGGACTACCGGCGAGGTGGCAGAGGCGTTGGGGTTCGGACCCGTGGCCAGCAGCACAACGCTCCTAGGCCATATTGATGCCATATGTAGCAGAGCCGCTGGAAAAGCGAGGCAGCTTGTGTCATTTCCTACACTTAACCCAGGCTGGGAAAGCAGTTTTCTCAGGGCACCTCTTTAAGACCCACTTCCTACTTCCTCCATCTGTAAACGCACATTCGACCCCAGCAGCACCCCTCCCCGAAGGTCTGGGAGTCGACCGCAAACCTCCCCTCCCCACACACAGTTTATATAGCACACCCACGTTGAAATCACATTTACAATACGCGGTTTACTCTCAACGTGCTCTACTTTGCAAGGGGGACGTGGGTAATTAGAACGGACTAGTTTACAGAGAAGGCGACAATGCATGGATTTGGAAACATCAATTTGAACATGTGGGGAGCACACGACTGAAACTGAAACTTATTGTCATGGGTAAACCACAGTCTCTGCAGATAACCTTTTCTTGTGAGAGTGCAACATTTAATGGACCTCTTATTTCTATCTTGTGGAGATTTCTTTTTTTTCAAACTTGAGAAATTAAAATACACAGACACTAATGCTCATTGTAGCACCTTTAATAAGTGGGAATGATTTGATCTGCATCTTTTTTAGGTTGTGTACTTATACCCGCACACGTTGTATACATATACAAGTGACACGCTTCAAGTAAAGTATCGAGAATTACGACAGGGCTCTCTGATGCACATACAAGGGTGTTGACAAATGATTAAAGTGGAGGAGAGATTGACTTCATCACTACTTGTATTTATGAATTTTGAATGCACCGAGCTGTCTGTTTGAACTACTGGCACACAGCTCGGACACCCATGCCTACCCCACAAGAAATGCCACAAGAGGTCTCTTCCCAGTCCACAAGTCCAGAACAGACTATGGGAGGCGCACAGTACTACATAGAGCCATAGCTACATGGAACTTTATTCCACTAAGAGCATTTTGTGTGGATCCAACAATACTGCAGGATTCATAAAGAATATCTACACCTAAACAAGGACTCATGCAAGCAGTATAATTAGATTTAAAAACCAGATAAATAAACACCTTATGGAACAGCGGGTACTGTGAAGCAACACAAACATGCATACATGGCACAGACACATGCATGCATACACACACACACACGATAGCATACGCACTATATACACACTATACACATGGATTTTGTACTGTAGATGTGGGGGAGTAGGGGCCTGAGGGCACACAGTGTGTTGGAAAATCTGTTAATGTATTGTAATATCTTTAACATTGCATAAACTAACTTCATTTTGCTGGACCCCAGGAAGAGTAGGTGCTGCCTTACAAATAATATGCTAACAATAACAGTATCTTAGACTCACATCACAAGGGGGTCTCCAAGACTGACTGAAAGAGGGTCTGAGAATCTGGCGTTAGGTCACCGAGCAAGTCTTCATCATGCTCTTCAATCCTCATCTACTTTTAGGTGCCAATTAGACACTGGAATTGTCGTAGAAATGGGAAATAATCTATTATTGTATTGCCTTGGCAGTGTGAGGGGACTTTAGGACTCATCTTCCACAAGTGGGAAAATGCCACAGTTTTGTAGATCTTGCAGGTAATTTTGTTGTTCAGAACCTTGGAGAGCTCTGAAAATAGCGGATGTCGGTAGTGATAAGATTACCAAGGGTAATAGGGTATATCAAAGACAATGCTGTTAAATAAGGATGACTGCTTGGATATTTAATGTGGTGATTGTGAAGCCGCTAAAAACAGGAAGGACATTCCAAGTGCAGTGACATTCATATGATAATACGAACCATACTTCAACATACTATATCTGTCAAATATAATGCTATACATCGCCATACTATATATGAATATAATCCAGATATTCAATTGAATAAGGAATAAGCCTATGGGATTCTCATGAAGGTGGAATAGCAGGAAAACTCCTCGTAGATCATTATGGATTAAATGACAATAAGATAACATCTGATGCTGACCTCCACCCAAGCTGTTTTCCACATGATCCCACACTGCTGAGAGGACGTGGTTATTGATATATGAATTCTCTGTTGTCTGTAACTGAGCCCATCCTCCAGCTGCAGCCACTTATGATGTCATTTACTCGGTACTCTATCTGTTTCTTGGTCACAGATCCGCCTGACACGCTTACCTCGACTGCAGTATGCTTCCTTCCCCGGCCCGAGAGCTCCAATCTGCAAGCCGCTGTGACAGATCCATGGGTGGACTATGGTCAACGCACACTTATGAGGACCTAAAGGGTTGCAAACGTTTTGTGGTCAGTTTTGAGCCATGGTATAGAACATGTGGTAGTCATTCACTTTTGTGTAAAGTACAAGACACATGTTTATTTTTCCCGCTGAGAATTGTGGAAGTATTGATGATGGACACTGAGTGTACAAAACATTAGGAACACCTGCTCTTCCTATGACATTCACTGACTTGGGGAATCCAGGTGAAAGCTATGCTCCCTCATTGATGTCACTTGTTAAATCCACGTCAATCAGTGTAGATGAAGGGGATGGGACAGGTTAAAGAAGGATTTTAAGGCCTTGAGACAAGTGAGACGTGGATTGTGTGTGTGCGCCATTCAGAGGGTGAATGGGCAAGACAAAATAATGCAATTCATGCCCAGAGGCCCTGTAAACAATATTCCCCAAATAGATTGGGTAGGAATAGTAAATAACTCCAAAGTAAGGTGCAGCTTTGTGAATTTGCTAGAGCGCAAGTCTTACATTATCATTTGGAGTGAATTCAGCAAACCTGTCCCGTGTCACTGCCTTTGTCTAAGTCCTCCTGGGTCACAATGCTAGCTGGTACTTGGCACTCATTGTCGTACAGAGGTTTGGCTTCCCTGTTAGCGCCAGTGGACGGTTGAGCACATCCTCTGGGTACAGATTGAATGACGCAGTGCAACTTGATTGAACAGATTGAATGACGCAGTGCAACCTGTCAGATGTCATCAACAGACACAGTTAAACATCACAGCACTTCAACGGATTGAATTCACACCCAGTTGGAGGCGCAAGAGCTGCCATATGGAACACATTCTTCAAGCAGATGGATAAGAACAATGCTCATGCTCCAAGTTCGTCACTGTCGGTGCATGCTTATATTTAAAAGTGCAAGTAGTCATAGACGTAATGTGACATACCAACCCAAGCGTTTATGAATGTTTATGGGGTCCGTAACGTGTCATGCATGATCATTTTGTTTTCCGGACCACCCTTTTGTTCGGAACTCTTCTAGGACTTCCTGTGGAGACCACAACAACAAGAGGAGAGAGGAGATTCTTCCGCCCACCTTAACACAGGAACAAGGCTTGGCCAGGATCCCCATGTACTCCCTCGCTGCATCCTGGAGAAAAGGAGCGGGGGGCCTCCTGTTTCCTGTGGCCAGTTGTGTTCGCCCCGTTCCCCTCCAGTGCACATTGGATGTAACAAATCCAGAGGACAAAATAAGTCCATTACTTTTTAAAAGCTGGTCTTAAGTGAGACAGTGATGCACGCTGACAGGGCCTGCTAATTGGAGTAAATTAATTTACCTCGGGCGCCGTGTTCGCACAAAGTACCGCGCTCCGCGTGAATAAGTGATGATAGGCAGGGCCCGTATAAGCCCCGACTTTTTAAATCATTTAACAGCGCAATCTGCTAATTAGCAGAGAGAAAGCCAGCTTTCAGCTACAATTAAGACAGGCCTCTGTCAGTCAGGGGAGTGGTGCCGGAGAGGCTCTCATTTATTCATTCTCCAAGCAGATGCTGAGTGCAATGGGGGTTTGGATGGAGGGATCGAGGGAGGGAGAAAGCAGAGGGATTTGAGGGATGGAAGGGAGAGGGGGAAAAGAGGGATCTGGTGGTTGGTAGGTGGTGGGTGGTTGAAGAAGCCCCCCCACCCCGCCCCCATCTTTTCCTCTTTTTTTCCTTGGGCCCCTGAGGGGGGAGGGGCAACCAGGGGCCCTACAAAACATATGCAAAACAAAAGGCTTGTAACAATAACAGGATGGGAAGAAAAGGGCGTCGCTAGGTGTAGGAGTAGCCTACTTGTGAGCTGGATTTAGTGCTGAATTCCATGTAACACACTTAGTTAGTTCTAAACACTTGTATGGCCCCAGGACAACACTCCTGGTCCTAACACGACTCCCACACGAGCCTCCTCCAGCTTCTCACCAGCTGACTGTGAAAAGTGGATCAACCTTTAAACTTGATATCGTTTGACCACTCAACTGACCTGATCCTTCTTTGTAAATGAGCTTTTTCTAGCACGTGTGGCTCACGACTATAAACCTCACTACAATTCTAAACATTCCATTCTCTATGGTATTGGCTCTCAGCTAAAATGGACATGAACTTGGACAACACTCCGATGTTTGGATTGGATCTGGGCGTAGGCCTTTTGGCTTTCTGTTTCTCCCATGGACAAAAAAAAAAACGTCTGTTACAGTCTGCTGATGTCATTAATTACGTATAATTATGTGAATTCTACTGCTGTCTGTTACAGAGGGGATTACCGTTCATGTGAATGGACGATGGTTCCCAGCTACAGGCATGAAGCACTACACTCTTAGAAAAAAATGGTTCCAAAAAGGGTTCTTCGGCTGTCCTCATGGGAGAACTCTTTTTTTTTTCAAGGTAGAACCCTTTTTGGATTCTATGTAGAACCCTCTGTGGAAACATTTCTACATGGAACCAAAAAGGGTTCTTCAAAGGGTTCTCCTATGTGTTTTTAGTTGCAGGTTTGAAATGAGAAGACACAGAGACGATATTCCCAATCTGATGACAAATTGCTGTCCCTCAGACTCAGAAAAGACAGATGAAACACCAAAGTGAAACTATTGCTCTCTGGTGTAAAATTCTAACAATAATTATCTGGAATAACATTTAACTTTTGACATTCACATAACCTGTCTGGCAAGGCTCACTTTGATGCACTTACAGTGTGTCTGGCACTTAGTTCCTTACACATAATCAGAAAGTGCTTTGCACAGCTTTCACAACATAGTCATACTTTCAAACTCGCCAGATTTATGAAACTATGAAAGAATTTACAAGGAGTTAGAATGATATCAAAACATCTAGGCTAAGGAAGTGTTACCCAGTTTTTTTTAAATGGCATACAGAGAGCTGTGGCCGTGTAGTAAGATTGGGAAAATAATACCAAACCTGTACAAATGAATTATTTTTTGAATAATCCGACTAAGAAAGCACGTCGTGTTTCTCGAAGTTTCAATTCATTCCAGACTCAGTGATAGGCCTTAAGGCTACTGCTCAGCATTTCTCCGTGACAGATACAGCTCAGTCCCCATGGTGAAATGACAAAGTGACGGGCTACAGTGGTGAATAGCATAATGCCACACATGCTGCCCGATGGATCACTGAACGGGTTCATCAGTACTCCACTAAACTAGCCCACCAGGCAACCACTCATTTTCATTATGACACACAGATCTGTCGCATTGATGCTAGGCGATTCACAAAGCCTTTCTCTTCCCCCGGGCAATTTATTCAAGGTCAGGCCCATGAGTGCTGCTCCATACATTCAAGTCGTCACATTATGGCCTGCAAGCTCCTCAGACTTGGAAATCATTATCTACCGTCGAATAATGAATATGTTAAAACAGAGGCCCGTTGGATTTATGACCAACACAATGCTTTGAATGTATGTATGCGAGGTGTTGTTTATGCAAACTTTGTTGACCGCTGTGTATTTATCGGCTCTACCCGACTTGTGTTTCCTGGACGGTTCTCACTTGCTGTTGGCTCGCTGTGGCAGTTCCCCCCCCCCCCCCCCCTTGCTTCCTGCAGAGCTAAAGTATTTCACTTTGATCTAAAAGTCTTTGCAGCCTCATTGACTGTAATGAGATCTGGAGAATCCATAAAGACTGCGGGGATTTGACGGGGAGCCGAAAAAGTCCAGGCTGGGAATCGGCAGCATTTCACGGGCGCAAACAAAATAGAAGAAAAAAAAAGAGACGATCTCAGATGGCTTGGCAAGCGCTTTGCCTTACCCTCCTCCGCGCTAGATCCGAACATTAATTTCCCCAACGTCTGGAATTCCAGGGTAGAGCGGGGAATTGCGGGAGAGGGGGGATTGGCACGGAGGCTTCTGGATGTTTCTGTTCGCGACGTGGCGGCCCTGAAGTAGGCGTCCCCAGATGAGAGCCAGTGTTTCTGTAATCTGGCCCCCTGACTACCACTCTGCCGTCCAGTCCATTAATCAGTCACTCAAGGTCTCCATTCCACCAAGGCCTCCTATCAAACCCAAGAGCTGAGGGTGTCTGATATGTCCAAGTACTCTCTAGGTCAAGGAGACCACCGCAATGTCACCACGCTGAAGTAACCAAGGTTTTCCTCTGATGAAACCCAGATTTCGGTATGTACATTATGTTGTACGATTATTAAACAGACTGGAGCACGATACTGATTGAATATGTGTTTCTGTATTGAACCTAGGAAATGTAAGGTGGGTTTGCGAAAGTTTCAAGAAGCAATCTATACTGTATGTACTGTGCTTGAGTTCCTGGCAACATTTTGAGTTGCATTATGGGTATATCCAACTGTATTAGAACAAGGGTTAGGAACGGCAATTAAAGCCATTTGCTCCTCTCACTTAGTTTTAATGTAAGCAATTTTATCATACCAAATTGGTATAATCATGTTAATTTGAGAAATTACTGGGAATATTCCTGACAATGGCAGTTTGTTGACTCATTTAATTTAGCTTGAATATTTTGTTGGCTTTGAGACACAGTTTCAACAAAACCCAGTGGGCAATACTGGTTGCCATGACGTCATTAGAACCAGATTCCCACTAGTTCTGTCTGCTTTGCCCACTGGGAAGGTAGCCTACACGCTAAACATCAAAACTTTGCCAAATAACATTTCTTTACAGTTTAATTAATATTGCTGGCAAAATGATAGATTTATCTGAAATATTGACCATTTATTTTTTGTTATTTTTGTTGTTGTAGACTTGTTTAAAGTGTATAAAGAGTAATGGATGGTTGTATATTCAACCACCACTGAAGAGCTTTAAAAGCATTGCCAGTGTGATCACACTGGGTTGCTTAGCTTTAGTGCAGACTTCACTCCCTAAATGTTTCTGCTTTTAACAACACAGAATTAACTCCTCAGGTGCCAGAGTGCTCTCGCAAAGCCTTTTTAAATTTCATGCCAATATATCCCATTTATTATTAACGAGCATGTAAATAATCTTGGAGGCGCATTCCATAGCTAATGCCGACCCTTGGTCACAGGCTCAATTATTTTGATTGTATTTGCTCTTCGGGCTCCCTGTTGAGGCTCATGACCCGACCTTGAGAGAGACGACCGGAATCCGATCAGCATAAGTTAAGACTTCACGCCCCGCGGCCTCTTCTCTCAACCTGTGAAAGACTTTGTGACCTTGACCTGTGATCTTCTCTTTCCTCTCTATTCTCCCCTTGCTTTCTCCCATGTAAATGCACCTGCTGGACTGACCACCTAGATGTCTACCTGGTTGTCGTACCATTTCGTCAGAGTGTGGCGTGAACAAGGTGACATCACCAGGCATCTGCGAGTGACACCTTTGGTTTGTGTATATGACAAAGGGGTCCCTTAATTAAAGTATGGGAGGAAAGGTCATTACAGGGGAACAGATGGGGCCTTGGCTTGCATTGAAAACCCACCGTATTCTCCCAGCCCCACACTGTCTCCCCCCTAAAAACACTCCCAATTGTCCTTATAGGCATTGCATATTAAGTTTAATTTTCCACAGCTATAAGCTAATGGTAAACTCTCTTTGTAAGTGGTCCAATGTAAATGGTCTTTAACATCAGCCAACATGGTCATTTTGAACCTTTTTAGCTATTGGCGGCAATGGAGGCACATGTGATACACATGTAGTCATGTGACGATATGATTAAGGAACTGGGCGGCTGGTGAACGAGGTCACAAGTATACCTCCCTGGTGGGTCTCACTGTTGTTGTGCCCTGGAGCTAGACACTTGTCCTGAATTGCCATGGTGAAACAATGTGCTCTTGTAAAGGATGCTGCGGTGCTGCTGTGTGTTTCCAGGACGCCCGAGGGTAATACTACTGTGTGCAGTGAATACTCAAGGCAAGATGGGAGACAAAGACTCCAGGTCCGACTGTATATCTAAGTCCTATGGACCCTCGCTCCTCTTGCTCGCACTCAATGAGAGCGTTGTGTGTTTGCTTCTCTCCTCCCGTGGACATGAGAGGGCCCCGTTCCGTCTCTCAGCATCGTGCTCACTCTTCTCCTCCTACACTCCTGCCTTCAACATCCATCTTTAATGTGAAAACCGCAGGAAGAACAATGGCCCGTCCCCCGGCGGGGGGGCCTGCTCGCTAATAATTAGCCAGGGGTCATCATTTTTTGATAAAGCCGAGAGAGAAAAAGAGAGAGGGGGCGATGGAGGAAAAGAGAGACGGCTCTCATTTGCATAGCGGCGCTACATGGAGATGTACCCTTCCTACAAGCGCAGGTCAGGCCCGTCGCAGGGATTGTTCGGCGGTAATTAGCCCGATTTCCCCATCGCATCGTCTGAAATATTGAACATCGCAGGGGCCAAGGAAGACGAGAGAGCCTGTATGCAAATGGGCGGCTCGCGTCGGAGCCGGGGCTGGAGCTGATGGTAAATCCCTGCCTACCGACACCATGAAGCGCTTTATGGTGCTCACGGAGAGCCGGGGAGGCGTTTGTTTGTTTGCAGAGAGGTGAGCCTCTGTAGACAAAACACTGTGCGGTAGAGTGTGAAGGCAAGGCCCCTGGGCAGACACATCACGCCTCTGTTCAACCACTCGCCCCGTTTGGTATGATCCGAACATAATGTGAATGAGGTAGAGTTGCCAAAAAGCTACAAGCACCACGTGCAACTCCTCTCGGTGTGAGCTGAATGCCATGAACCATGCATAGCGAAAGTAAAGAAGATAAAGAGTCAATTAATTTGAAGTTTGCTATTCATCATCTAATCAAGGTGAGATCGGGCTTGATTTGATTAGGTTGAGTAGTGGGGCAATAAACAACCAGAGGGCTCCATTGGCAGGGAGGCAGGAATCTGATCTGAATCAATCACAATGTCCCTGTGGGTCAACCCACATCTTAAATACATCATCCTCCCAGCTTTGACTCACGGCCGGCTCAACCTACGTTTGGGTGGAAGTGTGATGGGCCTTTCCGTCATTGGCATCACACGACAGAGGGATGTGTACACGGGTCAGTGGTATACTTTATACACATACACGTACTGTTCTCCCCAATGACTTAACACCCAGTGTCTCTGTCCCCAGACTATCATCCACATCTTTAAGACAAAGGCTGAACACTCAGGTAGAGAGAAGAGCCAGAGATCCAACTGAAGCCTCTTCCTCAACTTCTGTGAAAGTACGGATAGGATATTTGGGATTGGGGCTGATTTTCTATATTTTTGATTTACTGTCGTTTGCAATTTCCCATGGCAGTGGCTTGATGGAAGGAATGAAATAAAATGTTAGCAGGTGTTGGGATGAAACTTAAACAGTCTGCTTCCTTTCAAAACACCTCCAAAATAAAGCACACGGTTAAGTGAAGAGTTTTCCGGCAACTCTCTGTCTGGCAATTGAAGTCATGTCTTTGTAAATGACTTATTCGCAAAATGTTTACAAACAGAAGCACTTTATTATTAGTCAGTGCCACCGATAATGCTATAAAATAAAATATGGTTGTCGTGTGGGCCTAGAACCATTGTCCACCATCTTCCCGCCATTCCAGCCTTCATATTGTGTCAGTATTAACTGCTTGGAACATTGTGCCACAAATACAAACGTATGGATGGATGTGAGATATAAACGATGCAGCTGTCTGACAAAACAAATGATTTGGAGGCAGCGATTACCTCGTTGAAGTCCCAGAAGAGACTAAGATAATATTAAAGTCATCTGCTTGCTGACATAAACATGCTCCCCACTGAAGATGATCGACATCTAAATTAGTACAACTCGTGCAATGTTTTGTCCATGAGAGTGGCCTGCTTACCTGTCAAATGGTGAGCCATCATAGACATGGCATCCCAGCCCTGTAGCCTACTGCTGCCTTTCCAGATGTGATATATGAGGCACATATTCAGAATGGAATCATTGGCTGATTACCATGTCAGAATCTATGGCCGTAGGTTTTCTCTTAGAGGAGTGGGAGCAGAGGTATGCTATCGAGTTTAACTTCTTACTTGGAAGTTGGGTAGTTCTCAAAAAAAGACAGAGAGAATGAAGTTTATATGCCAACCTCTGCTTACTGTTTGCGCAGTTGTAAATTCACTTTGACACACCTATTGTACTCACTCACACACACACACATACTCACACTGCTCAATGTAAAGATTTGTAATGGCGTTTCCCATGTTGGCCTATCCCTTCTGTTTCTCTAGTGTGGGAGTGGGACAGAACTCCTGGGAGAGCGAGGGGAAGTGGGGGAAGTATTTCAGCCCTCCATCTGGGCCGACACAAACCTGACATGTGTTTCAACCCCTGACCCCCCCTGGAGAGAGCGCTGCCACGGCAACCGCTAAGTCATTTCGTAGGTTTTCAAATTCAAACCATATGAAAAACGATTAATGCAGCCATTTAAAGAGGAGGAGGTAAGAAGAGAGAAATGAATAGGAAACAGATGATGCAAGAACAAGAGAAGATGTGAACCATCTTTCCCAAAGCAGGTCAGTTCATTTCCATTGCTCACTGTAGGGTTGCCGACTTCCGCAGAGAACTACTCAACCATTGTTTAATTGATCTCTGAGTATGTTCGAGGCACCTCTCCCATGTGAATGTGACTACCTAGAGCAAGTGGAGTGTTTTTAAATTGGAGGACGTCTGGTGAACACAATGATGTATTCCTTAAATGATTTGTCTACAGCTGTGAGCGGTATGGATTAGTATGGAACATTCCATGTGATCTACAGGGGCAGCATGAATATATGATGGTTTAAACTGAAACCCACCATTTGAGTTTAACTTGGCACTTAGCCAACGCCATTCCACGTAATTAGATGCGATTTCACAATGAACTTGGACCAAATGTGTTCTCATGCCTGGAGACATAGATCTTACAGGACAACAGGAGGATGTCTTGCTAGTAGCAGTCCTTGTCCAGAATATGTGAGAATGGTTTACAACAGAGCACAGCCTTCTTCCAAAGAACAGCAATCCATTATATGGAGAAACATCAATTACTTTGGCTCAGATTTTTGGCAGGTTATGGAAATATTCACTTCTCAAAATAGTCAGAGTAATGGATGGATCATTTGGCTTTCCTTCAAGAACCCAGCATTATGATGTATAGTAACGTCCCTTTCCTGCACATTTTTAACAAAGGCTTCACTGTGTTCCATTATTTAACACAAACTGTTTATCTTTTGGAACAGGTCAGATGTCAGAATATAATATCAGACTACTAAACATCGGATAAATACGTAAATACAATGTCCACTGCAGGTCATTTGTCAGATCAATGTGTGTCTGCTGAAAACAAGCTTGTGTACTCCCGTTCTTCCGACAACTCTTTATGAATGCAGGCCTGCTACCTTCAACCGTGGAAGACTCCGAGGACGAAGCAGAGCAGAAGTTGAGAGAGAAGAGGCTGTTGTTCTGTGCACCTCGCCGTCCCCAATGTCCCGGGGTGTGAAGACATCGATGGGCCATGCAGATGGGGTTTTTAATTAACACATGGGCCCTTTCGTCATTACAGCGTGTCCAGGTATCGCCAGGGGGACACCACCGTGAGAAGGGACATCTGGGACAGGCTAACTAGGAGAACAGACACCATGTTCCTCACATCTTCACCATTATTATTATTATTAGGTTATTATCAGCTCTGGGATTCGATCCAGCAACCTTTCGGTATAGTGGTAGTACTATAGTATTAGTGCAGTAGTAGTAGTACTAGTAGTTGTAGTAGCATCAGTAGTAGTAGTAGTAGTAATAGTAGTAGCATCAGTAGTAGTAGTAGTAGTAGCATCAGTAGTAGTAGTAGTAGTAGTACTATAGTAGTTGTCGTAGTAGTAGTAGTAGTAGTAGTATAATAGTAGTTGTTGTGGTAAAATTATATGGTGATTTTGCCGTATAATGTCATAACAATATCCACATCTATTACCCAGAAAATTGTATAATAGAGTCTAATATAAGACAGATCCAAACCTCCAGTGAGTCATGGTTTTAAAAAAGCATTACAACATATAACGCCCCCTTTGGTGCAGCACACTGCAGGGGTCGTATATAGTTAGAGTAGGCCTCTAATGTATTAGTGCTCTCCCATTTTGCTTTGTTTGTCATTTAGAGTATCATATACAGACCAGTTACAGAGCCCTTAGATGTCTATAGTGCCATTATACAGTTGAAGTAGGATGTTTACATACACCTTAGCCAAATACATTTTTTCACAATTCCTCACATTTAATCCTAGTAAAGATTCCCTGTTTTAGGTCAGTTCGGATCACCACTTTATTTTAAGAATGTGAAATGTCAGAATAATAGTACAGAGAATGATTTCTTTCAGCTTTTATTTCTTTCATCACATTCCCAGTGTGTCATAAGTTTACATACACTCAATTAGTATTTGGTATCATTGCCTTTAAATGGTTTAACTTGGGTCAAACGTTTCAGGAAGCCTTCTACAAGCTTCCCACAATAAGTTGGGTGAATTTTTCCCAATCCTCCTGACAGAGCTGGTATAACTTTTATTTAAAAAAAATACTTATCCATTATTTTACCAGCAACGTTGACTGAGAACACATTCTCCTTTACAGCAACAATCTGGGGAATAGTTACAGGGGTGTAACGGCGTTCGTCTGTTGAAAGAAGAGAGTCGGACCGAAATGCAGCGTGTAGGTTACTCATGACTTTAATGAAAGAAAATACGCGGTACATGAAATAACTGAAACTAAATACAAAAACAACAGAACGTGAAACTAATTACAGCCTATCTGGTGACTACAACACAGAGACAGGTACAAACACCCACGAAATACAAAGCGAACTCAGGCTACCTAAATACGGTTCCCAATCAGAGACAACGATAAGCACCTGACTCTAATTGAGAATCGCCTCAAGCAGCCAAGCCTATACCACACCCCTAATCAGCCGCGATCCCAAATACTACAAACCCCAATACGAAAACAACATATAAACCCATGTCACACCCTGGCCTACCCAAACATATAACAAAAACACAAAATACAATGACCAAGGCGTGACAGAACCCCCCCCCCCTAAGGTGCGGTCTCCCGGACGCACCTCAAGAGCATAGGGTCCAGGTGGGCGTCTGTCCATGGTGGCGGTTCTGGCGGTTCTGGCTCGGGACGTGGACCCCACTCCATTAATGTCCTATTTCCTCCCCTTCGCGTCCTGGGATAATCCACCTTCTCCGCCGACCATGGCCTAATAGTCCTCACCCAGATCCCCACATAACTGAGGAGCAGCTCGTGACAGAGGGGCAGCTCGGGACAGAGGGGCAGCTCGGGACAGAGGGGCATCTCAGGACAGAGGGGCATCTCAGGACAGAGGGGCATCTCAGGACAGAGGGGCAGCTCGGGACTGAGGGGCAGCCTGGGACAGAGGGGCAGCTCGGGACAGAGGGGCAGCTCGGGACAGAGGGGCATCTCAGGACAGAGGGGCAGCTCAGGACAGAGGGGCAGCTCGAGACAGGGGCAGCCCGGGACTGAGGCGCAGCCCGGGACTGAGGGGAAGCCCGGTACTGAGGGGAAGCCCAGTACTGAGAGGAAGCCCAGTACTGAGAGGAAGCCCAGTACAAGCTCAGGCAGGTAGTAGGCTCCGGTAAATCCTGGCTGGCGGAACTGGAAGATTCAGGTTGACAAGCAGATCTGGAAGAGACTGGTTGTCTGGCGGCGCTGGGCTGACTGGCGGCACTGGCGGCGCTGGGCAGACTGGCGGCACTGGCGGCGCTGGGCAGACTGGGGGCACTGGCGGCGCTGGGCAGACTGGCGGCGCTGGGCAGACTGGGAGCACTGGCGGCGCTGGGCAGACTGGGAGCACTGGCGGCGCTGGGCAGACTGAGAGCACTGGCGGCGCTGGGCAGACTGGCGGCGCTGGGCAGACAGGGAGCACTGGCGGCGCTGGGCAGACTGGGAGCACTGGCGGCGCTGGGCAGACTGGGAGCACTGGCGGCGCTGGGCAGACTGAGAGCACTGGCGGTGCTGGGCAGACTGGCGGCGCTGGGCAGACTGGGAGCACTGGCGGCGCTGGGCAGACTGGGAGCACTTGCGGCGCTGGGCAGACTGGGAGACTCCGGCAGCGCAGGAGAGGAGAAAAGCTCTGGCTGCGCTAAACAGGCGGGAGACTCCGACAGCGCAGGAGAGGAGAAAAGCGCTGGCTGCGCTGAACTGGCGAGGCGCACTGGAGGCCTGGTGCTTGGTGCTGGAACTGGTGGTACTGGATCGAGGACACGCACAGGAAGCCTGGTGCAGGGAGCTGCTACCGGAGGACTGGTGTGTGGAGGTGGCACAGGATGGGTTAGACCGTGAAGGCATACTGGAGATCTTGAGAGCAGTGTAGGCACAGGACGTGCAAGGCTAGGGATGTGCACAGGAGGCCTGGTGCGTGAGGCTGGCACCAACTTCACCAGCCGACTAACACGCACCTCAGGTTGAGTATAGAGCGCTAACTCAGGTGCTATCAAATCCCCGACACGATCCGTCGGACGAATATTATATCTATAGCACCAAGCTAGCAACTCCCTCATTACTCTCCACTCCACTTTCCCCATTAACTCCTTCACAGTCTCTGCTTCGCTCACCTCTAACACTGGCTCTGGTTCTGGTCTCCTCCTTGGCTCCTCACGATGAACAAGGAGAGTTGGCTCAGGTCTATCTCCTGACTCAGCCATACTCTCCCTAAGCCCCCCCCCAATACATTTTTTGGGGTGACTTTCGGTTTTCGCTCTGCGCCGCCGTGCTTTCCTTTTAGACTCCATTCGTCTATAGCCCTCTTCGTACTGCTGAAGCGAATCCCAGGCAGGCGTCTGCACTCTCTCTGGGTCGGCCCCCAACCTGTCGATTTCTTCCCACGTCGTATACTCCATGCCTTTACCTTCCATAACATCCTCCTTTAGCTCCTGCCAGTTATCTACGTCTTTGCCAGTTACACGCTGCTCGGTCCGTGAGAGGTGGGTGTTTCTGTAACGGCGTTCGTCTGTTGAAGAAAGAGAGTCGGACCGAAATGCAGCGTGTAGGTTACTCATGACTTTAATGAAAGAAAATACGCGGTACATGAAATAACTGAAACTAAATACAAAAACAACAGAACGGAACGTAAAACTAATTACAACCTATCTGGTGACTACAACACAGAGGCAGGTACAAACACCCACGAAATACAAAGCGAACTCAGGCTACCTAAATACGGTTCCCAATCAGAGACAACGATAAGCACCTGACTCTAATTGAGAATCGCCTCAGGCAGCCAAGCCTATACCACACCCCTAATCAGCCGCGATCCCAAATACTACAAACCCCAATACGAAAACAACATATAAACCCATGTCACACCCTGGCCTACCCAAACATATAACAAAAACACAAAATACAATGACCAAGGCGTGACAAGGGGATGAATGAGCCAATCATAAACCGGGGATTATTAGGTGATGGTTTGAGGGCCAGGTTGGGAATTTAGCCAGGACACTGGGGTTAATACCCCTACTCTTACAATAAGTGCCATGGGATCTTTAATGACCTCAGAGAATCAGGACACCCGTTTAATGTCCCATCCGAAAGACAGCACCCTACACAGGGCAGTGTCCCCAATCACTGCCCTGGGGTATTGTGATATTTCTTTAGACCAGAGGAAAGAATGCCTCCTACTGGCCCGCCAACACCACTTCCAGCAGCATCTGGTCTCCCATCCAGGGATTGAGCAGGACCAACCCTGCTAAGCTTCAGAAGCAAGCCAGCAGTGGTATGCAGGGTGGTATGCTGCTGGCTAACTAAGTCAGGTTTGTAGGCCTCCTTTCTCACACACGCCTTTTCAGTTCTGCCCACAAATTTTCAATAGGATTTAGGTCAGGTCTTTGTGATGGTCACTCCAATACCTTAACTTTGCTGTTCTTAAGCCATTTTGCCACAACTTTGGAAGAATGCTTGGAGTCATTGTCCATTTGGAAGGCCCATTTGCGAAGCTTTAACTTCCTGAATGATGTCTTGAGATGTTGCTTCAATATATCCATGTAATTTTCCATCCTCATGATGCCATCTATTTTGTGCACCAGTCCCTCCTGCAGCAAAGCACCCCCACAACATGATGCTGCCACCCCGTGCTTCACGGTTGGGATGGTGTTCTTCGGCTTGCACGCCTCCTATTTTTCCTCCAAACATAATGATGGTCATTATGGCCAAACAGTTCTATTGTTGTTTCATCAGACCAGAAGTACGATCTCTGTCCCTTGCTGAGCGGCCGTTCAGGTTATGTCGATATATGACTTGTTTTACTGCGGATATAGATACTTTTGTAGCTGTTTCCTCCAGCATCTTTGCAAGGTCATTTGCTATTGTTCACACCATAGTACATTCATTTCTAGGAGACAGAACGTGTCTCCTTCCTCAGCGGAAGGACGGCTGCATGGTCCCATCGTGTTTATACTTGCTTACTATTGTTTGTAAAGATGAACGTGGTACCTACAGGCGTTTGGAAATTTCTCCCAAGGATGAACCAGACTTGTGAAGGTCAACACATTTTTTTCTGAGGTCCTAGCTGATATCTTTTGATTTTCCCATGATGTCAAGGAAAGAGGCACTGAGTTTGAAGGTAGGACTTGAAATACATCCAGAAGTACACCTCCAATTGACTCAAATGATGTCAATTAGCCTATCAGAAGCTTTTAAATCCATGACATCATTTTCTGGAATTTTCCAAGCTGTTTAAAGGCACAGACAACTTAATGTATGTAAACTTCTGACTCACTGAAATTGTGATACAGTGAATTATAAGTGAAATAATCTGTTTGTCCAAACAACTTGCCCAAACTATAGTTAGTTAACAATAAATTTGTGGAGTGGTTAAAAAAATGTGTTTTCATGACTCCAACCTAAGTGTATGTAAACGTCCGACTCAACTGTACGTAGGGGCTGGTGGATCCACAGTACTTGCTTCTCTGATATGAGCTGAAGTGATGATACATTTATACTTCTAAATACTTCATATAAGTAAGGTCTTTCATTTGAGCACCACATCTGTGGTTTCATGGCCTGTGAATCACATCTGTAGCCACTGTTCTGTAAACGGACAGACTGTGACAAGCAGTTTTCTCAAGACCCTAAATGACAAAACCAAGCATGTAATTCAGTCCTTTCCGTCATCTGCCCATTCTAAATAATACACACAAACAGGCTGTTGCTGGGATCTTGCACTTCTACAGCCATTCCAATCACCTTTCGTGTTAACTCCTTTGCTGTGGTGCAGCCTGCTCAAAAGATCTCTTCAATAAACCAAAACGGCAGACAGTTTCTCCGAGTCTCAAAGCTACCCAGCTGCGAGCATCTGTACACAAACAAGTGCATTGAAATCCCACACAACGACTCGTAAAAGAGGGTGCCAACTGCCAGTGAAAATAACCTGTACCACCGCAGAGACGCCCTAGTAAGCAGGGTGACATGGAAGAGCACTTCCCAGTACCACCCTAAAGAGGGAGACATCCAACTAGGCCGGAGAAGAACCCTCTGCGGGACCAGAGATCATATTTTAATAAAACATGGCTTCTTCCCTGTACGAATCGAGTCCAAATTGCACTTGTGAATTCTGTCCAGCTGTCGATCTACAAACGGGGCTAAATTACCCCCCATCGTACGAGCAACACCAACCATCGCGCCCCCTCGCCCTGTTCTGTCAAGACGGGACCCTAATCATGAAACAAAGTGAAGCTGAGCGTGTGGCGTCGCCCCCGGTCAAGCTTCCACGGACTTGACAGCTGACATCATTGGGAATGACTTTACCCCCCCGTGCTCCTGCATGCATGTACACCGCTTTGTTATTACTATTGTAAACAGTGAGAGATCAGGAGGGAAGGAGAGCGAGAGAATAAGGTGGTTGGGATGGGGAGGCCAAATGGAAGGCCTTGGCTTTGCCTCTGTGATAATGGACCTGTTGACATGTCACACTCACAGCGCATCACTGGCGGAGGTTTTGGCTTATTCTGTTCATGACAGTCTTTCAGGCTGATTTGCCATCGTTTTTGAATGCCATGTTTGAAGGGTGCTTTCAGAGGGTATTTGGGTTCAAGGGTGAGGGGAACAAATGTTTGTTATAAACAGCCGATATAAAAGATGTGCATCAAGAGACCAGATAATATTTCTGGAGTGGCAGGGGCTTGGGACTGATACCTTTACTGTACAATCTACTGCTGACTCTGACAATTTTAATTCCTCATATTTCTCTCAGACATTCAATCAAGATCCATTGTCTGATACTGTATGGTAGCCTTGATGTTTGCTGCATTATTTATTTCTATATAACGACTAATCAAAACAGCAGACACACTGCTCGGTGGGCAGACTGGCTAATAGCTTAAAGGCCCAGTGCAGTCAAAAACGTAGTTATCCTGTGTTTTATACTGAGGAAAAATATAAACGCAACATGCAACAATTTCAGCGATTTTCCATGGAACAGCCACTTTACAGTTCATATTTTAAGGGGGGAGGGGGTGAGAAATCAGTCAATTAGGTAAATAAATAAATTAGTCCCTAAGTTTGTTCCACCATGGGGAGCCAGAGCAGCGAACAGGATTTCACATGACTGAGTTACAGTTCAGAAAGTCAATTGTAGTCCCAGCCATGGGTGGGCTTGGGAGGGCGTAGGTCCACCCACTTGGGAGCCAGTCCCACCCACTGGGGTGCAGGTACAAGCCAATCAGAATGAGTTTTTCCCCACAAGATGACTTTATTACAGACAGAAATACTCCTGTTTCATCAGCTGTTCGGGTGGCTGGTCTCAGATGATCCCCCCCCCCCCCCCCCCCCCAGGTGAAGAAGCCGGATGTGGAGGCCCTGGCCTGGCGTGGTTACACTGTGGTTGTGAGGCTGGTTGGACGTACTGCCAAATTCTCTAAAACGATGTTGGAGGCGGCCTATGGTAGAAAAATTCACATTAAATCATCTTGCAACAGCTCTGGTGGACGTTCTTGCAGTCAGAATTCCAATTGAACGCTCCCTCAACACTTGAGACATAACGCGAGACATAAAACTGCCTTTTATTTTCCCCAGCGCAAGGTGCACCTATGTAATGATCATGCTGTTTAATCGTCTTCTTGATATGCAAACCATGTAATGGATTACCTTGAAAAAGGAGAAATGCTCACTAACGGAGATGTAAACAAAATCAGCTTTTTGTGCGCATGGAACATTTCTCTGATCTTTAATTTCAGCTGATGAAACATGGGACCAACACTTTACATGTTACGTTTATATATTTGAGTTCAGTATATATATTTCCACAGAATGAGGTTTGAATAATACTTTTGAAAATTAAGATAATGCCCGTTTAGTGTAAGAGCTGTTTGAAAAGACCCATGACGTTTCTGCCTGTTTTGGTGGGATGGCGTTTTGGCCTGAATAGCACCATCACACAGGCAATACATTACTTAATAGACCTGTAAGAAAGAGAGATCCAAACCTCTCAGCTAGTTTCCCCCACCCCATTCATACCACTCCCAGACAGTCCTAGCAAAGTTCTTGCTTGAGGTACTTAATTGTTACCCAGAAATGATTTGACATGAGATTGTTTTTTAATGTCTGCATTTGACCTTTAAATATACAGTGTGGTTGTGGTCTGCAACTCATCTCTCATGTTGCTGTTGAAAGATATGTCTGATGGTACAATACCAGTACTCAGGTGTATCCAAACTTTTGACTGGTACTGTATATTTTCAAACAATCACATTATGTCTCTTTTGTGAGGGTTTAAGCAATACGACATGAAGCTCTACTAATTTGGGTGAAATATATACCGTCTTCCACGTCATAACATTGCACTGTTGTCGGCTACAGTAGTTTCTATAGAACCTTATATGACACTGCACATTGCAAAAATTGTTCTACTGTACAAACTTGCTAACATGCATTGTTTTGCCAATTAACTTTTATTACACTTGCAGCTGAACCATTTCAATTACGACATTATTACTGTACAGAATCAATAAAAGGTTATGTATGGTTATTTTAGCTGGCACCTCCTGATTACAACCTCTAGGGCCCTGTTCATTTCACTCCAAGACTTAAAACTATTAGTATTTCCTGTGCCATGTGTGTATTGGTCCAAATAACATTACTTCAACTCCCAACATAAGTTACCACAGTAGCCAAGAGTCCCTGAAGACCCCACATTATCCTAGCAATGAGGCACGGGCCAAAGCAGCGGTCCTTGGGAGAGAACAAAAGCGTGTTCGCTACAGCAGAAAAACCTTTGCCACTTCACTTAGCTCAGGTAAACTACCGTGCTCTATGGCATCCTAAATACCTTCGGGCCCAGTAGTGCAGCCCCATAATAACCTTTATCATCACTGCCATACATTAAAACTGCTGATGCTAACGGTAAAGCCTCAGGGGCGATGTGCCCTCTCCCTCTCTCTCTCTCTCTCTCTCTCTCTCTCTCTCTCTCTCTCTCTCTCTCTCTCTCTCTCTCTCTCTCTCTCTCTCTCTCTCTCTCTCTCTCTCTCTCTCTCTCACCCTCGCCAACAACCCCAAAACCCCTCTCTGCATTTTCATTTCTTCAGATTTTTTATTTATTTTCCTATTTTTTATTTTATTTATTTCCCTTTGGTTGCAGTTGCTCCCTTTACAAGCCTGGGAGCATTAACAAAACATTACGGTGCGCAGCATGTGTTTGATTAAAAAATTGTAAAGCTACAAATTAGTTAATAAAATCATTTAGGCCGATAGCTGCAAATGGTGATAAATGTGTTCCATATGTTCCCAATAAAAAAAGGCAAGTGCCATGTGCCCGTCCCCTCTGTCTTCGCCATAAACAAATAAATTAAAACAATTACCGCGGCGAGCGCCTTCCGACTTTAATGAGAGCGTGGCCGTGTAAAATATGTGACAGGTCTCATTTGCTCCGAATGGTGCCTGTCTCTATCGAGTGGTCGAAAATCTCCTGATAAATATTTGTCTTCTTCCCTCCGTTTCCCCTCACAGTGTTTCCTGTTGCTCAAAAGGACTTGGGATTATCTCACCACTGTCAGCTGGCCTGCTGCTCGGCCTAAAGCCCTTTTCAGCATTACTAGCTGCAGCTCAGGGTGGCAGGTAGCCTAGCGGTTAGCGGGTTGGGCCAGTAACCGAAAGATCAGTAGTTTTAATCCCTAAGCCGACAAGGTACTTAACCCTATTTGCTCCAGGGTTGCCGTTGATAATGGCCGACCCTGGCCGTGACCCCACTCCCTGAGGGTGTCTCAGGGGGAGTTAGGCTATGCAAAAAAAACAAAAAAACATTTCTAATATACATGTGTGAAATATGACAAATATAAGCACCCGCTAACTTATTATTACAGGCGTCAGATGGGCTAATAGTCAGTGATTTACACATTAGCCACTCTAGTGTTATAGTAGACGTGTCAAATATAAGTGTAGGTTCTGTTTAAAAACGGTGTAAACGTGACGTTGAGGAAATTAATGCACATAATCAATATTATGTTTACTTTCCCAAAATAATCTTACTGCATGACTTTGCCATCACCGTAAATCCATCTGCCTAATTTTTCACTGTCGTTTGACTTCCCATGGTCCCGTCTGACTCTGCATATGTCTACAGGTTAACTCTCGGCAACACAATCACAGGCCATCACCAGTGTATGTGATGCTATGGACTCTAATCGCCTGATCGAATGAGTGCTGTTCGCTGAATTAGCTTTCACAAACCATTAGTGACATGCTTTGGCAGGCCTGATCTCCCAGCTGCTGGTAATCATGATGTCTCTGCCTACCTTAGTTTCGCCATGTCTTGAGGGCCTGGCCACAGTGGCTTGCTCATTACTCTTCATCTGAAACGGATGACGCTCGCGCAAAGCGCAGAGCTGAAGATGCCTTACCACCCAGAGAGGCAACAAAATCTGGCTGAGTGAAACAAATTGCCTTTGGTGTCCATGTTTCTTAGACCACACACACCTGGTCGGTGCTCCTCAAACTTGAATGATAATCGCTCCCCCCTGTAAACCTGGCTTTTATTATTAAACATAATATCACATTATCTTTGTTGTTTTTCTCCACTCCTTTTTTGTATTTCTTACTGAGTCCTTCACTTGCTAATTGTATCTCTGGGGATATAAAGGATATTTGCTGTTGTTTGCGGTGAAAGAACAATGACCAGTGACAATGACACATTCAATTTAAACATTTCCTCTCAGTCAATTGTTGCAGGGCTCCATTGTAAATTGTAAATGGTCAGCTTTATTGACGAACAGCAGTGCCCTCATTAGAACAAACGAAACGGACTGCAATGATTTTAACAACTGAAATCTCAAAGTACAACCTTTCTAAACAAGTCATTTTACCATATAGCCAGTATAGACAGTGCCTAATATACTGTATTTATACCTTGTTTACATAAGTAGTCAGACCCTTTGCTATGAGACTCGAAATTGAGCTCAGGTGCATCCTGTTTCTATGAATCATCCTTGAGATTGATTGAAGTCCACCTGTGGTACATTCAATTGATTGGACATATTTTGGAAAGGCATACAACTGTCTATATAAGGTCCCACAATTGGCAGAGCAAACACCAAGCCGTGAGGTTGAAGGAATTGTCCGTAGAGCTCTGAGACAGCTCCAGATCTGGGGAAGGGTACCAAAAATATTCTGCAGCATTGAAGGTCACCAAGAAACATATGGAGAAAAAAAATTATGCATGAAAATATAAGAATTTGGCCAGACAGCAATGGGCCAAATTTCTGGCCATATTGAGCAATGGGCCTTGGTCAAGGTGTTGACCACAAACCCGGTGGTCACTCTGACAGAGCTCTTGAGTTCCTCTGTGGAGATAAGAGAAACTACCAGAAGGACAACCATCTCTTTTTTCCCCTTTTTAACCCCTTGTGTCAGAGGAAACACCGTACATCTGGGGACCGTGTCAGCATGCACTGCGTCCTGCCCGCCACAGGAGTCGCTAGTGCGTGATGGGACAATGACATCCCTGCCGGCCAAACCCTCCCCTCATCTGGACACGACTGGGCCAATTGTACGCCACCCCATGGGTCTCCCGGTCACAGCCAGCTGTGACAGAGCCTGGACTCTAACCCAGAATCTCTAGTGGCACAGCTAGCACTGCGATGCAGTGCCTTAGACCACTACACCGCTCAGCAGGCCCCAGGATTACCATCTCTGCAGCACTCCACCAATCAGACCTTTATGGTAGATTGGCCAGACAGAAGCCACTCCTCAGTAAAAGGCACATGACAGCCCGCTTGGAGTTTGCCAAAAGGCACCTTAAGACTCTCATACCATGAGAAACAAGATTCTCTGATCTGATGAAACCAGGTAAGGGGATGGGAAAAGGAAGTCATAGAAGTGGAATTGGGCCGCAGCCATGGCTTTAAGGGCCTTCAGGTAATGGGCCTTTACATTAGGCTGTGAGGCACAGGGGAGGAGCATACTGTGGCTTTTTGCTTGTTGACCTTCACAGTATCTCAGGTGGGAGCCAGCGAGCAGAGGACAACCTGCTGTCTGAACGCTAGCTTGGTCATTTGGACTCAGCAGATAAAATCACAAAAAAAGCAGATGATGGGAAATTAGCCTTTTAATTAAGAAAGGGGAGGGCGGAGTGGTAACGTGATCATTTCATATTGGAATAGGTTAAGTTCACCGGACTCTTAAGACCTTGGGTGGTGCTTTAGGCTTAGCCTACTCTGTGCTTCGGAATTCGTGTGGAATATTACAGTAACCAAATGTTTATTTGGAAGAGATGACTCTGACCTACTCAGAGGATTTAATTCACCGAGCCATATCCGTTGACCAGTTGGGTTTGATTTTAGTTTTTTATTTATTTTCAAGCTAGAAGAGCAAAAAGAAGCCCGAATAAAACAAATATTCTGAAATAAGCGCCCTCTAGATGGCCTTGCGTCATAGAAAGCCAACTTGCTCAATTGAAAGAATCAATCAAATGATGTGCTGTGGCCTGAGAGGAAGCTGGGAACCATAACTAAGAGGGTCTCGAAGGCGACTTGAATACATTATAGAGATGAAACTAACCTTTTATCTTTGACAATCACCACCTCAATCACTTCATCAGTGGCTGATACCAGATCACACTTCGACAAGGTTCCCTCTTTTAGCTACTTTCAAGGACCTAACCGTTAAATGAGAGAGAGAGAGAGAGAGAGAGAGAGAGAGAAAGAGAGAGGGAGAGGCGAATAGGGAAGAGAGAAAGCCACCGGGAGAGGGAAAGTGAAAAAGAGAGCGAACTGCTCTTGTCTTTTCCAGTTTAGGGAGTCCAGATGGGAAGTCATTTTTTATTCGTCTTGAGGCGGCACTTCACATCTGCTGGCCCAGATGCCTAATGAATACGGAAGCAGGGCCGTGCTGTCGCCTCATTAATACTGCACTCGCACAGGGAGCCGGCCCGGCCCATGCGTGCCATACCGCAGCCGCCCACCCCAGCCCAGCGCGCCGCTGGAGCAGAACCGACGGCTACCCGCCAGTCCTCTGGGCCTGCACGCCGGCAGCTGGCGCCTCGCAGGAACAAAGCTGCCGCGCTTTGTCGGGCCTAATGCCTCTCTGTGTTGTCACTTAAGGTCTTTATTGGTATTAATTGATGCGATCGGTTGGTGCAACTTCAGCTCCCATACTTCTCTTCTTTGCCCCCTTTCTCTCAGCCCGATGTGTCTCATGAGTTTTGGGCTTCTTCAAACAGGTGGGCTGGTCTGAGTTGAGAGCGAAGGGATAAATGTGATGTTGGCCCCCCTTTTGCACCTGTCTTCTGTTCCGGGTATTGACAGATTTCAGGTTTTCCTTTGGTGAATTAGTGTGTGTGCGTAAAAACTGACGCGGTGCCTGGTTCCCCTGACCTTGACTTAATATGCTTACTCAGTGTTCTGTCTGGACTGGTTGACAGCTGGAGAACTTTTGGGTTTGCAACCTGCCAACTGCCAATCAACCGAACCGGTGCCAACCATATGATGATACAACTACACAGACTGGGAACATGTTCTCTGGTTAAAACAACAACACTAGCTATGTTTCCATTAGCGTGTTCCACACTTAGAAAGTTCACATAGAAAATAGATGTGACAGTTGCCTGCTAAAGGTGGTGTTTCCAATGAACTAACTTGTGTCGATTAAAAACAGCTGGATGTAATGTCGTCACACCCAATTGTTGTAGTGGTTCATGTTTTCCCATTACCCATTTAGGCAAATTGCACATTAGTAAATTGACGTCAGCCTGTCTGCCCTCCCACATATGTGTTTCGTGTCTCAGGTAGGCCTGCGAAAAACAGCATGTATAGAAAGCAATAATTGACTAGTATTTGCCATATTCTAACAATTCTCATGTGCCAACATATCGCCTTGGTTCCGTGCCATGGTGATACTTGCACTCTGGTAGATCTGAAATAGTTGGTTGGTGAAACTCCTATATCTGCCATTTCCATCACAGAAACACCTGTGTCAGTGGAAACCCGCCTATTGTTCACTAGTATAAATGCATCTGGCGATAGTTCTGTAAAAACAACAGTAGCTTTAGTCTCTTTTTATTTCCTGTTCTTGAACACTTGCCCCCTACCCTTCGCTTCGAAGCCTGCGAAACTTGAAAATGTACTTCTCAACTACTGTGCACCCTTTTCTCTTTATGTGTTCCCGAAAAGGCCGGATGTTTCAATGACATTGCTGTCTCTTGTCTATTCTCAAGGCAGTGAAATTCCATCTGAACTCAAAGTAGATCAAAGGGAAAGGAAGAAAACTTTACACTGCTGCGCTGTCAGGTCGTAAGCACTGGAGGGCCGCAGAGATGGTGAGGGAGGCCGAGTGCTGCTGTTAGATCTGATTGAAACCCTATAGCAATGCAGCGCGTGTGTGCGTGTGTGTGTGCATACTGTAGGTGTGTGTGCACTGAAGAACCTTTCCCCTATAGCAATGCAGCGCGTGTGTGCGTGCATACTGTACGTGTGTGTGCACTGAAGAACCTTTCCCCTATAGCAATGCAGTGCGTGTGTGCGTGCATACTGTAGGTGTGTGTGCACTGAAGAACCTTTCCCCTATAGCAATGCAGCGCGTGTGTGCGTGTGTGTGTGCATACTGTAGGTGTGTGTGCACTGAAGAACCTTTCCCCTATAGCAATGCAGTGCGTGTGTGCGTGTGTGTGTGCATACTGTAGGTGTGTGTGCACTGAAGAACCTTTCCCCTATAGCAATGCAGTGCGTGTGTGCGTGTGTGTGTGCATACTGTAGGTGTGTGTGCACTGAAGAACCTTTCCCCTATAGCAATGCAGCGCGTGTGTGCGTGTGTGTGTGCATACTGTAGGTGTGTGTGTGCATACTGTAGGTAGGTGTGTGTGCACTGAAGAACCTTTCCCCTATAGCAATGCAGTGCGTGTGTGCGTGTGTGTGTGCATACTGTAGGTGTGTGTGCACTGAAGAACCTTTCCCCTATAGCAATGCAGTGTGTGTGTGTGCATACTGTAGGTGTGTGTGCACTGAAGAACCTTTCCCTATAGCAATGCAGCGCGTGTGTGCGTGTGTGTGTGCATACTGTAGGTGTGTGTGCACTGAAGAACCTTTCCCCTATAGCAATGCAGCGTGTGTGCGTGTGTGCGTGCATACTGTGCGTGTGTGCACTGAAGAACCTTTGCAATGCACGTGTGTGCGTGCATACTGTAGGTGTGTGTGCACTGAAGAACCTTTCCCCTATAGCAATGCAGTGTGTGTGCGTGTGTGTGTGCATACTGTAGGTGTGTGTGCACTGAAGAACCTTTCCCCTATAGCAATGCAGCGCGTGTGTGCGTGTGTGTGTGCATACTGTAGGTGTGTGTGCACTGAAGAACCTTTCCCCTATGGCAATGCAGTGCGTGTGTGCGTGTGTGTGTGCATACTGTAGGTGTGTGTGCACTGAAGAACCTTTCCCCTATAGCAATGCAGTGCGTGTGTGCGTGTGTGTGTGCATACTGTAGGTGTGTGTGCACTGAAGAACCTTTCCCCTATAGCAATGCAACGCGTGTGTGCGTGTGTGTGTGCATACTGTAGGTGTGTGTGCACTGAAGAACCTTTCCCCTATAGCAATGCAGTGCGTGTGTGCGTGTGTGTGTGCATACTGTAGGTGTGTGTGCACTGAAGAACCTTTCCCCTATAGCAATGCACGTGTGTGCGTGTGTTGTGCATACTGTAGGTGTGTGTGCACTGAAGAACCTTTCCCTATAGCAATGCAGTGCGTGTGTGCGTGTGTGTGTGCATACTGTAGGTGTGTGTGCACTGAAGAACCTTTCCCCTATAGCAATGCAGTGCGTGTGTGCGTGTGTGTGTGCATACTGTAGGTGTGTGTGCACTGAAGAACCTTTCCCCTATAGCAATGCAGCGCATGTGTGTGTGCATACTGTACGTGCGTATGCACTGAAGAACCTTTCCCCTATAGCAACGCGTGTGTGTGGGTATGTGTGTGTGCATACTGTACGTGCGTATGCACTGAAGAACCTTTCCCCTACAGCAACGCGTGTGTGTGGGTATGTGTGTGTGCATACTGTATGTGTGTGCTCACTGAAGAACCTTTCCCCTATAGCAACGCGTGTGTGTGGGTATGTGTGTGTGCATACTGTATGTGTGTGTGCATACTGTATGTGTGTGCTCACTGAAGAACCTTTCCCCTATAGCAACGCGTGTGTGTGGGTATGTGTGTGTGCATACTGTATGTGTGTGCTCACTGAAGAACCTTTCCCCTATAGCAATGCAGCGCGTGTGTGTGGGTGTGTGTGGGTATGTGTGTGTGCATACTGTATGTGTGTGCTCACTGAAGAACCTTTCCCCTATAGCAACGCGTGTGTGTGGGTATGTGTGTGTGCATACTGTACGTGCGTATGCACTGAAGAACCTTTCCCCTATAGCAACGCGTGTGTGTGGGTATGTGTGTGTGCATACTGTATGTGTGTGCTCACTGAAGAACCTTTCCTTCTTTTGTAAAAGAGATGTAGACACAGCTAACCCATTAGCCCAGAGGATTTTAGCCTACCTTATGGGTGGATGAGATAGCAGCCTGTAATCACTCTGTCTCTCCTTGTCAGGCACTGAAGCTCATCATGTCAGACTGCTGAAAAGTGGCCTTGGAAGTACTCACGGCTATAATGACCTTTTAGAAATAATTGTCGAAGCCCATGTTCTTTCTTTGATCACAAATCATTTTTCTGTGCTCTGAAGAAAGTTTTGTTTGCCTGTCTTTTTTGGGGGTTTGTTTAACCCCCAATTTGTAGTTAAAGTCTTGTCCCATCGCTGCAAACCCCCTTACGGACTCGGGAGAGGCGAAAGGTCATGCGTCCTCCGAAACACGACCCTGCCAAGCGGCACTGATTCGTGACACACTGCTCGCTTAACCCAGAAGCCAGCCTCACCAATTTTTTGGAGGAAACACTGTATAACTGCCGACCGTGTCAGCGTGCATGCGCCCGGCCACAGGAGCCGCTGGAGCGCAATGGGACAAGGACATCCTGGTCAGCCAAACTCTCCCCTAACAATGCCGGGCCAATTGTGCGCCGTCTCATGGGTCTCCCGGTCGAGGGCCGGCTGCGACACAGCCCGGAATCGAACCCGGATCTGTAGTGATGCCTCAAGCACTGCGATGCAGTGCCTTAGACTGCTGTGCCACTCCAGGAGGTCCTGTAGCTGCTTTTGATTGTGATTAGGTTTATGGTGGTGCCCTTTTGACCTTTGCTCAAGAAAAGGAGTTCAGTCAAATGACAATGTCAACATTATTTGTGTATCGGATGAATGCACCTCAGAACAACTGAGGATCCCTGGATGTTCCACACAGTGTTCCACTGGCCTATCTTTCTTGCACTCTGCACAACTTATCTCTCATTCTAAACAACTTTTGGCCAATTATCACGGACACATGAGCGTTAGGGCAATTGCTATGAGAGTATTTCACAGGTCATTGCTTTCCCATAAGACTACATGTATGCAGTCATTTGCGCTTGGAGTAGTAAGAACCCTTTCTTTATGCTTTGGTTATATTGCCCCATCCCAAACCCTATCCTGGATGGGGGGCTGTACTAAGACAAAGACCAGTGGGATGACTGATAAGAAAAAGTGGAATTTAGTGGTCAACAGGGGTTAATGGCTTAAGATGTTTTCAATGTCAAATGTATGTGAGTGCTTGATGGTCATGCGAAAACATGAGGTGTGTGTGTGTGTGTGTGTGTGTGTGTGTGTGTGTGTGTGTGTGTGTGTGTGTGTGTGTGTGTGTGTGTGTGTGTGTGTGTGTGTGTGTGTGTGTGTGTGTGTGTGTGTGTGTGTGTGTGTGTGTGTGTGTGTGTGTGTGTGTGTGTGTGTGTGTGTGTGTGTGAGAGATGTCTTTATTCTTTTGGAACTGTGGTGAGTGTAATGTGAGTGTAATGTACATTTTTATTGTTTATTTAACTTTTGTTTATTATCTATTTCACTTGCTTTGGCAGTGTCCGCATTTGTTTCTCATGCCAATAAAACCCCTGAGAGAGCGAGAGAGAATGAATAGTCTATTCTGTTTTTCAAGGTCTAAAATCCCCAATAAGTTCATTTGAACAAAGATAACGATGAATAAAAATCAACCTATTATTATGATCTGTTATGCACATTTTGGGGTACAAAAACCATGATATCTAAGGGGAAATGCATATTTGACTATTTTACTTCAAGCTATTTCCTTCCGATTTTTATCTTTTAAAACCAATTAGGAACCACATAAATGTCAGTATCTGAAGTATGTGATTTCTGCTTCAAACCTTGTTCGTGACCTTGTTGAAGCCAAAGCCAATTTGATATTAGTCCCCAGTGGATCTTAATACCGACCCATATTTAGCGTGTAATTATACTATTGTTGGGAATGTTACCATGTCAGATTTTTCTTTAAAGCCTGAGATTTCCACTTCTTTCAATGAGTGTGCTTGGACCTTTTTGTTTCACATGAAAAACACAAATGCGCCGTATCACCGCACATAGTTGTTGATTTCGATCTGTTTGACATCCATTTGTCCATTTGAGACCAACATTACAACATGAGATATGTGAAGTGGAGTATCACTTCAGTATCATCGGATGGATAAAATCATTTTGTTCATCATGCTTAATTAAAACTGCACATCAATTGGAGAGAGAGTACAGGACTGACTGTCTTTGAGAAATAGAAGAGTCACTGAGTGATCAGGTGCAAAAGGGATCTACCAAACAATATTCTCACAAATGTTGATCTTTAACCAGTGATTTGCTATTAACAGGAAACCGTCCAGTGAGGCGAATCAAAACAGTTTCAAACGAAGGGTTCGTCTTGCATGACATCCTGCCCTGTTCATTGTCAAGTCTGTCATCAAACATGATGAACTTCCTGAGTCTTTTTTTTTCTTTCTTCAATTTGACATTTTTCCACAACTCTTTGCCAAAAAACATATTCATACCATTAGACAAGGCTCAGTTCGAAATCCCCAATGTCTCGGTGGAGAGAAAAAAGGGATTGGGGATAATGTTTTTGTCATCTGCGTGAACCCAGGAAACACTGCGTTGTCCTAAAGCTAGAACCATAACTCATTCTTGAGTCTAAGTCTCTTAGGTCGAGAGCGCTTACATTGCACATCTGATCCGAGCCAATCCACTGTATAGACCTAACTCTGGAAGCACACCGCCAACAGACACTGAGACCTTCTGCACCTGGGGAGTGGGCATGAAAAGTTTGCCGGCATACAGAGTGAATAGTGATACAGTCAGTCTCTCGTGATTTACAGTCTTACAGATCGTGTAACTTCACCTTGCAAAAAGTGGAAGACCAGCTGAACGACGGGTGAGGGGCATTCAAATTCAACTCACAAATGGTTGGCAAAACATTTCCCACTTATTTCTGTTCTATCTAGATTATAAACCCTCCTTGAAAAAAGTGTCTGGCAAACAGAAAAACATGCAGTAGATATCTCATATTGCCCACCTTACCTAGACTGATGGCACCATCCCTAAGGAGATTATTGAGTGTTGACTGGGAGCCTGCAACTGATCATGGTCTGAACATCAGTATAGTAGATCGCCTTCTCTCCCTCTCTGAGACAACAAGTGGCACTCAGCCTGAAGGTAACGATCATAGTGGTAATAATCATAACAGCAGCTCATCGCAAGGAAACATCACTTCATTACATGCCTGTCAAAACACAGCTCGGTGCTTCGCCAGATGATGGGAGGCTCATTTCACTGTCAGTTCAATATAGAAAATGCACAGTATGTTATGTAAGGCCAGCAGCATAGCACCCTGCATCCCACTGCTGGCTTGCCTCTGAAGCTAAGCAGAGTTGGTCCTGGTTGGTATCTGGATGGGAGACCAGATGCTGCTGGAAGTGGTGATTTTGGTCTAAAACAGGCTTGGTCTAAAACAATATCCCAATTGCCCTATATAGGATTCCGTCTTTCAGATCGGACATTAAACGGGTGTCCTGACTCTCTGTGGTGACTAAAGATCCCATGGCACTTATTGTCAGAGTAGGGGTGTTAACCCTGGTGTCCTGACTAAATTTCCAATCTGGCCCTCATACCATCATGACCGCCTCATCATCCCCCCTTCCTCTCCCCTGTAACTATTCCCCAGGTCATTGCTGTAAATGAGGGTGTGTTCTCAGTCAACTTACCTGGTAAAATAAGGGTTAAAATAAAAGAATGTGGAGTACAGTGAATTATAATGCACTCACTCCGCACACCTACTGAGAGTCTCCTGCAGGTGCATTGAAATATTGAACATGATTTTGAAATAGAAATTCCCACACACTTTTTGCTTGCAAAGCATTCACTTTCACTCTTCAGTATTTCTTCCTTCTTCGAAGAAATAGACAAATGTTGGCATTCGAATTTTGCAAGCAACCCACGCGTTGCTTTGGCTTATTTTCAACGTGAAATAACGTGCCTGAAAAGGATGCCTGCATGAGAATTACAATTCCTGAAGAGAAATAGGGGGTGAAGATCTCTAGGAAGGGGCAGCTCGTGTGCCAGATGTTTAACCAGGGTTTTGGATTGCGGAAGGGTCACCTTAGCCGAAGACAGAGCTTCACAGCGACTGGCCAGGTGGTTTTGCCTGCTGCACCAGGTGTCTACGTTGTCTTTTTCTTCATGGAAATGTCCCATATCTTGACACAGAGGAACCCTAGCATGAGGGAGGATGTGTGATCCTTTTGGCTCAACACATGTTACCGACTGTCCCTCCAACATGTTAGAGTTTTTTTTAGACTTGACTTTAGACTTAAAAAAAAAAAAAGGTTGCAGGTCTCTTCTTTTTTTGAAACAGCGTCCTCCCCAACGCGAGGCTCTTTTATAGCTTTGTATTTCATTTTTTCCTTTACAGTCCAGGTGAATTTTCAGCTGGTACAACAACCACCCAAGGCGGACTGTAGCAGTGTCACAACAACTCTCTAGTGTACGGTCTACACTCTATCCATTGGATTTCTTTACTTCACTTTCTCACCAGTCACATGTTCAGCGAATGAGACTCCTGAATCATTTCCAGTGTCATCACATCGCCGTATTTGCAACAAGAGCATTTGGGGCCCTGGTCAAATTTAAAATGTACCCTATCAGAGAGGCTGTTCCTTCTCCCACGAAGAGAGGCGAGGAAACTGTGGTTGACTTCAGCTGCATCAAGATGGCAGCTGCAGTTACAGTAGCTTCCAGACTGTCTATCAAATAATCCACCCCCCCCCCCCCACCCTCCTCTCCCCTCCCACCTTTGGGATTCAAATCACCCTGAGCATTTTAGTTCCTCTTTTGTGCAATTGCATGAACCAATCCCGAGAGGCCTAGCAGACACAAAGCGGGTAATTTCATGTAATAACAAAAGTAGAAACCAACTGCGTCACTTACTGCTGGATCTGAAAACATGTTGTTTAATTTGAAGTGCCTTCAGCTTCAAACATGGGAGATGTTTAGGAAGGACAAAGGAAAGTTAAGAAAAACAGTGTTTCCATTATTAATGTGTCATACATGTCAGGATGACTTATTTATTCTAAATGTATCTTCAACATCATTTATTGATGTAACGTGTGCTGGAAAACAGAAGGTGAAGTAGATGAGGGAGCCATACTGGATCCCTACCATCTAGTTTGATGTGAAGGGGGGGAATAACCGTTTTTGTTGTTGTCGTGTTGCAACGGCTATACAGCAGTGTATGAACTCTAATCAAAAAAAAGTCCAAGACAAAGAAACACATTCCCTGACCTTTTAAGATGTGGTTCATCTGTTGTGAGAAACCTTACTGGCTTGCCTAGAATGCACAAAATAGATATTGTACAGGTATGATGCTGTAGTGACAAATGCATATGGAAAATATATATTTGTGTATTTTATTCACATCAGATATTTGAAATAACACATAGAAAGAGTTTGAATGAAAACGGACACGTGGGTTAAGGGCTTTGGTTGTGTGTATGGACAAATATCATTGCAATTCATAAGGAGCTGTGTGTAATGACAGTGACTGTCCACAGGGGGGCCAGGCAGGATATGCTGCGGTGCGTTAGATAACACGCTGAAAGCTGTCATTATCCGCTCTCATCATTGTTGCACCATGGATTCCCTTTGCACCAAACCCCTCTCAGAAACACACGCAGACTACAACTGCCAGTCAATCAGACACAGACAATATGCCACTGAGAACAATGGGTGAAGGAAATGTGTGTGCTGCACATCTAATTAATGAATCTGTTCACCAGACGAAATCTCATTTTTGAAACTATCTGTGGGAGTGTATATGTATGTGTGTGCATGTGTGAGTGTGTGTGTGTGTGTGCATGTGTGAGTGTGTGTGTGTGTGTGTGTGTGGTCGGCAAAAGCAACGAAGTGGAATGTTATCACCTGACCACCGATATCCCCTCCCTCATTCACACCTTCAAAATCCATGTACAGTCCCTTCAGAATGCCTTCATACCCCTTGACTAATTCCACATTTTGTTTATGTTACTGCCTGAATTCAAAATGAATGACAAAGTGAAAACATGTTTGTTTTTTTGGGGGTCAAACTTATTGAAAAGGAAATACAGAAATATCTTAATTCCATAAGTATTCACACCCCTTGAGTCAATACATGTTAGAATCACCTTTGGCACCGATTAGAGCTTTGCACACCTGGATTGTACAATATTTGCACATGATTTAAAAAGAATATACTCCCGGCTCTATCAAGTTGGTTGTTGACCATTGTTAGCCGTTTTCAAGTCTTGTCATAGATGTTCATGCCGATTTAGGTCACTCAGGAACATTCAATATAGTCTTGGTAAGCAAACTCCAGTGTATATTTGGGCTTGTGTTTTAGGTTATTGTCCTATTGTCTCCCAGTGTCTGTTGGATAACAGACTGAACCAGATCTTTCTTTAGGACTTTGCCTGTGTTTAGCTCTATACTGTTTATTTTAATAAAAAATAAAATAAAAACCTCCTTAGTCCTTGCCGATGACAAGCATACATGATGCAGCCACCACCAGGCTTGGATTTGCCCCAAACATAACGCTTTGTATTCAGGACGTAAAGTTAATTTCTTTACCACATTTTCTTTGCATTTGAACTTTAGTGCCTTGTTGCAAACAGGATGCATGTTTTGGAATGTTTTTATTCTGTACAGGCTTCCTTCTTTTCACTCTGTCATTTAGGTTAGTATTGTGGAGAAACTACAATGTTGTTGATCCATCCTCAGTTTTCTCCTGTCACAGCCGTTAAACTCTGGAACTGTCATCATTGGCCTCATGGTGAAATCCCTGAGCGGTTTCCTTCCTTTCTGGCGACAGAGTTAGGAAGGACGCCTGTATCTTTGTAGTGACTGGTTATATTGATACACTATCCAACGTGTAATGAATGACTTCACCGTGCTCAGAGGGATATTCAAGATCTCCTTTTTTTTTTTTTTTACCCATCTACCAATAGGTGCATTTATTTGCAAGGTCGTTGGAAAACCTCCCTGGTCTTCGTGGTTGAATCTGTGTTTGCAATTCACTGTTCGACTGAGGGACCTTACAACTAGTCGTATGTGTGGGGTACAGAGATGAGGTAGTCATTCAAAAATCATGTTAAACACTATTATTGCGCACAGAGTGTCCCTGCAACTTATTAAGGATTTTTTCCCCTCCTGAACGTATTTAGGCTTGCCATAACAAAGGGGTAGAATACCTATTGACTCCAGACATTTTAGCTTTTCCTTTTTTATTAATTTGTAAAAATCTCTAAAAACACAATTCCACTTTGACATTGTGGGGTATTGCGTGCCAGTGACACAAAATCCCAATTGAATCCATGTTAAATCCAGCTGTAGCACAATAAAATGTGGGAAAAGTCAAGGGGCGTGAATACTTTCTGAGGCACAGTACCCCAGAGCAAGGGGTTTAACACCCATCATCTCTCTGGTGAGCGCACGGTTACCATTTAACCCTACGCTGTCGCCTACGTCGAGGCGACCTAATTGCAAAAGAGGTGAAGGCTTGTGTCACCCAACCAAGCCAGCGGCAGTGCTTTGATAACACTCTCGGTAGGCTGTAGAAACAGACAACCTAATTAACCCCTCTTCGTTATGGCAATTAACCCTGACACGTTAAGGCTAATCTGCACGGTGCCACCAATATTCATCTTGAACTACATATCAGTGACTCTCCCGCAGTCACAAAGAATAAGGCTGGGAGGTTGTAAATTCAAAATTCATAGAACAGTGTGGTGGTGGGAGAGGAGGCCAAGGTCACTATTGGAATGGAAGAAATGATTGAATTACTCTGTTGCCACTTTTCTCCATTCTAGCATGGCCATGGTGACTACAGGTACTGTAGGAGTGTGGCGTTAAAAAAAGAAGAAGAAGAGAATCAACTGAATTTCAGTTAACCTTCGGAATGCTCTGGAATTGAAATTAGAGCTGACCCCAGCACCACGGAAAAATCACTCCAGCATAAGGCACATGGATGGGGATTCATTCGCAGTGCGACCATTAAAAAACGAACATCAAACAAGGATTACCTCAACTTCAGGACTCTCCGTTCCCACATCCACTCCTTAAGCCCTCTATCCTTTTTTTACGCCGTCTTATATAATTGCAATTAGCCAAGAGCAGAAAGGAATGCCCTTCAACTAGCTGAGAGTTTCATTAAAGTGAAGATCAATGGAGGGTGCATTATTCAGAACAACAATGTGCTCTATATTTAATGCACTGTAAAGCAGTTGATAGCTAGGGATGTGCTCCAGACACGTAGAAGATCCCCTACATTGCTGAGCACGTCCGTACAAAGTCACAAATCCCATAGAAAGGTTACAGTAGAGCAAACACTTTGCCGAATCCTCACTTGAGGTATGCACACGCAAGTCAGATGTTCGGGTAAATCATACATTTGATGTCAATGGGAGGTTAACTCTTAAGTACAAGTTGCACGCACACATCTCAAGTTCATATTTGACACTGAAGGCAGTAGAAAGTGGGGTATCTATTTGGAAGACGGATAAATATTGAGTCAAACAGAGGTTGACGGGGTAGATGGAAAGAGATGCGGAATGAGGAGACATGGAATGAGGGTCTTGGGGACTGTGGGAGAAATAGTGTAAAGAGACATGGGAAGACATCAGGAGAGAGACAGGGTTAGATAACAGGGGAGACGGGAAGGGACATATACTAGGGGAAGGGAAAGAGAGCGAGAGAGAGGGACAAGTGAAAGAGGGAACGGATTAGAGACTAGGACAGACGGATAACGAGGGGGGCATAGAAACTGGATGAGTGAGACAGATAGAGAGCCAAGTGAAAGAGAGAACAATGCAAGGAGCAGAAGCAGCCCTGGCTGCCTGGCTCTGATTAATATTCATGGGCCGGAGGAGGCAGATGCGGCTGACATCTGGGTGATGTCAGCGTGTTGTCAACACATTGTTAGCGCCGCAAATGTGCAAACAGATTAACAGCCCGGCGAAGCTACGCTGCAACGCATTCGCAGGGTGAGAAAAACAGCCCCTGCGTTTTATTCCCAGAAAGAGGGAGAAGAAGAGTATAGACAGGTTGTTTATTAGAAGTGAGCAACGGTTCTCGAGTGTCCAACTGGGGCACCATTTCCTTCGATGTTCGGAATATCAGTCGTCGGGCTTATTCGGAGTTGATATGAACTGAGTACAACGACAAGTTTGGGAGACGGCATGAATGAACGATAGGGAGGGAGACAAAGATAGTTACTTCCAGTTGTGTGTTCTTTTAGGGAAGCACTTAAGTGCTCTGTTGGAACCTTTAGGGTTACAAAGGAGTATTTACGACTTGGCCTTCGACAGATGGTTACTGGTAGGCCTACAGTCTTCAAATCAATTGTAATCAAAATGTTATGCGCCATAGAGCTAGAGGGATTGTATAATCTTCTGCCACTGACTGAAATGCCAATCATAGATGACTCTCAGAAATAAAGTACGAAATGGAGAAAAATAGACAAAGATATTTGCCCTCAGGCAAATGTTGTGTGGCATTATAGTTCAGGCCGAGGCTGTGGATCCAACTTTTCTGCACCTTTCTTCCCGACAGCTAAAGGTGACGAAGCTTCTGCTCATGTGCGGGATTGTCTACTTTATGCACTGTGTTGAGTTTCAATCAACGCACATATTCTGCCTAGTGACGCAAGCTCTTGAGTTTTGGCCACATGAGTGAAGAATGCGACCGTTTGTTCTCAACCCTCCCAAACTCGTAACACCGTGCTATTAAATATGGTTCTGTCATATAGCATGCTGTCATTATGTGATGTTGCAGTTGATTCAGCTTCGGCCTAACTTTAATAAACGAGCACCACTCTATGAGTAGAGCAGAGACTGTGTGTGAAGTAGAGGATCTCACACGAGCTTTTGGACCTTCAACTGCCAGGAGGAAAGTTCCGGAAAAGATGGATCCGCAGCCACTCTGTATAGTTTAACAATTTCAACAAGACAGGATAAACAATGTCAACCAATTCAGGGTTCCACATCTGCACGAGGCCCTCGGGGTACAGTAGGATTATTTCAGTACAGGACCTACATCGTTGAGTCTTTGGACCACGAACGGTGGATGAGGTCACTGGGCGGTGAGGTGTGTTTCAGGAAGTGTTCCCTTCAATGGGACACTACCAATGGGAGTTTGGATGTAGGGAAGCCACTGAACCCTCATTGACACCCACATGGTAGGGCATGTACGGGGCTGGGCGCTGGCTCAGTGCACAATGCAGAGCAGTGTGTTACTAGCACAGAGGAGCCTGCGTGGGTTAGCGTGGACGTAAGCCAGACTCTCCCTATCCCCAGCAGCAGACAAACTGGGAAAATGAGGACATTCCAGCCACTCCCTGCCACTTGGCAGATACGGCTCTGTCTGTTTCGGGAATTTTAACTTTTAAATTGGACTCACATGTAATCCTAACGTACTCTCACACAGAGAGCTTTTCTGATCTCTCTCTCTCTCTCTTTCTTCTCTCTCACTGTCTTGCCTAGTTTTTTTTGTTCTTGCTTGTGGCAACAGAAAGCAAACCCCTTTGATAGATGAAGTGACAGTGTCTCGTTAATTTCCCACCTTGTTATCTTGCTCTACAAGAAGTTACAGTGCAAAAAGGCGAAAGGAAGCAATGAACTGAAAGCTGCAAATGCACAACAGGATGCAAATGTACTTTAATAAGCTTCACCTACAGACCCAATGTCAACCGTGCGTCTTGGTGTCTCACTATACGCAGTGCGCATGCAGTTATAACAACATTAATTAGCTTTTTATTATTGGCATGTACTGTAATCCACCTCTCTGGCTCCAGGCTTTTGCACCTCGACACTGGTAGAGAGGTGTTGTGTGTTTGATAAGAATACAATTAGGTTCAAGATGGCTCCTCTCCTCTCAATCTCTGATTCTCTAATCACTGAAGAGCTTGGTCTCCCTGTAGCCTGACTGCACTGAGCTCCGTCATAATCAGCCCTTTACAGCTGGCTCGTTCACTTTGAGAGCTGCATTGTGGTTTGTACTCTATTTATTTGTGCACCGGCATCTTGGGGGACAACTGTTTTACAAGTTTCGGGACCTCTGGGAAAGCCAGTGAGAAATTGGCCCTGTTTGAATTGACTTCTTCTTCTGTCCTTCCCATGTTGCCTTCAGTTTATAACTGATATGTGAAATATTTCACCATGTGTGTCCATATTTCTCAATGAAGGCTTATGTCAAATGCTAATTTTACGAAAGTACAGAATCGGAGCTACAAAATGGTTTATCATACACTGTATTTGGAGAAAAGATGGGAAAGTAATGCGGCTTTAAAAGTTGATAAACTTGTTATCCCACTTAAGAGAGAAGTAGAGGGAAATAACTTTTGAAAAATTTTGATGAGATTTTAACACTTCCTAGAGGATAAACCAGACTTGTGGAGGTCTACAACAACAAAAAATTATGAGGTCTTGGCTGATTTCCTTTGATTTTCCCATAATGTCAAGCAAAGAGGCACTGAGTTTGAAGGTAGACCTTGAAATACATCCACAGGTACACCTCCAATTGACTCAAATGATGTCAATTAGCCTATCAGAAGCTCCTAAAGTCATGGCATAATTTTCTGGAATTTTCCAAGCTGTTTAAAGGCACAGTCAACTTAGTGTATGTAAACCTCTGACCCACTGGAATTGTGATACAGTGAATTATAAGTGAAATAATCTGTCTGTAAACAATTGTTGGAAAAAATAATTTTTTGGGTCATGCACAAAGTAGATGTCCTAACCGACTTGCCAAAACTATAGTTTGTTAACAAGAAATGTGTGTAGTGGTTGACACAACAGTTAATTTACTGTACTTTAAAAAAAAGTGTACTTGTTGACGCAATCCAAAAAACGGCCCATTAGAAATGTAAATCTGGGTCAGTCGGGTATCATTTCAAAGTTTGTTCTAATGTCAACATGTCAACACGACTAGTTATAAAACATGATATTACAGTGTTAGGCTTTCACAACGCAATTCAGAGAATTGGTGCGCATAGAAAGGTATCATGAGCGCATTCAGGTGCGTGTCCCGCTGTGAATTTTCGTCACAATAGACAAACATACGCTCATTCTGTTCAGAACAACCCATTGTATGACCCCAGTGTTCAAAAACATACACTGTATATGACATGAGTTTCATGATATGGAAATGTGAAGTGGACATTTGGACTCACGGGTGTTTGGCTAGCTTGTATGTCATCAAAGCGGTATTTATTATAATCCTCAACAGCTCATCATATAAATGACATCGTGTCCTCTTAATTTACAGCATTTCCCTCACTCAGACGACAAAAGATTTGGCTAAAGTTGCCCAAATAGCAAGAGGGGTGGTGGCAACTTCTTGACGCACGAGGTGCTGAAGTTCAGAGCGGCTGTCAGTCAAAACCCATACAGCACTGTGAAGCACAGAGCCTGAGCCCTGACCTCATTTAGAGCACGTTATTGTACTGCCACTGCGTATCAGCGCCCAAATCTTCAATTTACAAATGTAAAGGGCTACGCCTTAACCTCAACCTACCCACACATGCAACACGTGCGTCAGCATGACATTGTCCTCCAGAAAGTAGTCTCTCTTCTTAAAGGTAGACTCAGCAAAATGACTTTGCAGCACCGCAGATATTGAGATGAGTGAGATGAAAGACCTCGCTCTCACACAGTTACACCCAGTATCTGCGCATGTGCAAGGGTTTGCTTCATGCTCTTACAGCGTGGTAGCCAGGGCACCAAAACAGTGAGAAGTTGAGTCTCGTGGTTCATCGCTCTTAGTTGTGGAAATTGACCCACTATGCGGTTTACTATCTGCATCTATGTCATGTCGCTGAGTCTACCTTTAAACCCAGCTAAATTCAGGGCGGCATTGTTTTTGAGCTGTAGCAACACTTTTGCAGTGTCCAAAGCTATATCTTTCTAAAAACCGGAGGTAGCAAAGATCATCTATATACTGACCAGCATAGTTCTGTTATAGACAGAAGCCTGTGAAATGACAGACCAATCAGGACTCATCTCTCAGCACTTTCCAACCACAACATTAGCTTAGCCAATCAGGTCTAGCCAGGAAGGATCCTTTCTTTCTCCCTTTATAGCTCAGTGCTTTCTCCTTGGCTGAAATAGGTTCATCATTGAACATGTTTATTCATATTTACAGATCCCATACAAGTTTGTAATTAGGGCATATGAAAGTGTTCAAGAAGGCATTTCTGCAACAAACCAAAAAAAGCTTCAAACACCTCATATCCTGTTCCTGGTCACATTTTGGCTGCCATTATACACGGATAATGGATCAGTGAACATGATGTCATTTGTGAGCATGGGATAGTAGGGGATTAACTGGTAAACTGCTGAAAACACTGGAAAGGAAGCCATTTTGGATTTCAGTTGTTTGCATGGAGAAATGTAAGCAGACCTATGTAATTGCGCAGATGTTTGCTCTATTTGTGGTCATACAGTACCCTGCTAATGGCAGTGTTTGTATGTTGTATCTTTCCGTATTGCTACTACAAGCACTCAATAGTCAGAAAGACAGTCCCATACTCACGACTAACACAACACTGTCAGGTTTCCACACAGGTCTACCTTACTTTTGCCAAACTTTGCATGATGTTCTGTGAATATAATCAATTGCAATAGTTGTGGACGGGGAAAAAGTACTGACAGATTTAGAACCTGAATTCATTTAACATTTTTACCACAACATGAATATTTATAGAATGTTTTCGGGAAGTGATTTTGTTGCATACCATTATGTGATTTCTTGTGGCTTTTGGTCTGCATGTAGTAACGACACTGATGTCTTCGTTTCTCATGCTGCATAATTACATCCTCATCCTCTCTTTAGCCAGTCATTTAGAAATGTATATCTCGGCAATGGAGAATATACCGGCGAAATGAACAATGCAGTGGCAATTGTTCATTTTAATTGTGGAAACGTATGAAGATTCCAACAAAATAGCTCAGCCAGATGTGATATTGCTAGCAAGCCAATTTGCATTTCATTTGGCACTGTCGAGAAAAATCCTGATGCCTTTGCAATATTGAAATGCAGTGAGGAAGAACTGTTACCGGCGACTTATTCGAGCAGGAGGCATTTTAAGGGAGAGGTGCTCCTCCTATAGCAATTAGCCACAAGAGCTTGTAATCCGCCAGAATCACTCTTACTAAGTGATTTCCTCTCTGTCAAACGAGCCAAATTAATTTGAGTGATACTTTTCATTTAGTTAGCATCAAAACAGCTTTTCCGTTCACATTCCATATGGGCATCTGATGCAAGGTATGCCATTAAACTGCTGCAGCCAGATGTTTTCCACAACCCTCCCATTATCAATGCAAATTTATTCATTAAACAATTTAATTGTGTCAATGATTGACAGGTGGTCACATTATTATGGGGGAATGTTATGAAGCTAATAATAATGCTGGTCCTATTGACTCCCTGTGTAAAGCAATATGTGTGTCCCCGTTTATGTGGATGAACCCTTTTCTAATGCTGCGCAGTAGGACAAATGGTTCCACCCACTACACAGATATGCACTTTTTTTGTTTGTTGCTGCAGCATTTGATATCAGCGGTTATGTGGTTCCGACACTGCTCAACTACATGCGGAAGAGGACCTGCATGATAATGTGGAATGCCTTGGAGACATGCCCCACAACGCTCGGAACACTACGATGCGTTCGCACACCCAGTTTAGAGAAGGAAAGGGTTTAGGGCTTTTGTCAAGTCACAGGGTAGTCTATCGAGACTTGTTCACAACTTGTTCAGTTTTGTTCGTCAAATCATTTTTGAAATACTGACTGTCCAAACAGCAAGTTACAAGTGACCCAATCGGATTTGTGTGTGTTCATACTGTAGTCATTTGCTGACATGGCTATGCTAGTTGTCAGGCGGCGGCAGGGTATCCTAGTGGTTAGAGCGTTGGACTAGTAACCGAAAGGTTGCAAGTTCATATCCCCGAGCTGACAAGGTACAAATCTATCGTTCTGCCTCTGAACAGGCAGTTAACCCACTGTCCCTAGGCTGTCATTGAAAATAAGAATTTGTTCTAAACTGACTTATTTAGCAATTGTATGCTCATTCCTATGTGTTGACATTAGGCTACTAATGGAGAGGGTAGAGTGATATGTCAAAGTCCAAAGCAGAATGTATCATAGGGCTCTGTAGCTAGACAGAAGGCTTTATAGGTTTGTGATCGGATCAAGACAGATGAAAAGGAGACTGAGGCTTGGTGGCTGGTTGTTTTGGAGTCCAAGGTTACCTGCTTAACTCTCGTTAGAGAGTGCATGTTCCCTGTACTCACATGCCGTGTCTTATGAATAGAGTTCTGACAGGCACTCCCCAGGCACCTAACCCGCAGCCTTAAGGACCCCATTACCTACTGCTTCAGGATGTTGTTTTAGCTTCTTAAGTGTTCCCGATTTGTTTTTCTCAACCACCCTCTGTGTGAATGATGTGTCCAAAGAGGAAATAGTACAGTGTACGTGTATAATACAGGAAGTGTTTGGTTTCCTGTCTTGGTTCGGTACGACCATCTGTACACAGAGTGTTACACCAATTCCCATCTCTTAATTCATACTGTGCATATAGTGTTTGGCTGTTCCACACAAGCTGAAGTAGGGAATTGGGAAATGTAGCAATTTATGTATATCTAAATGCTATCCACAGAATATATTTGGCACTGACGATTGTATTTTTATACACAGAAGGCTACAGTAAAGTTAAAGAGATAATTACATAATTATATATAGTAAACTGTAATCAGCATTGGTAGGCTACTAATGAGCACTATTTCTCCATACATGGTAAAGTACCTCCCAGATAACCCCTGATGTTAAAGCAGCACCCTGGGCTTAAGGTTTGATTAGCCATGTCTTCTCCCTCTCCTATATTCCCCAGAGGTCAGGCTCAAGTTCTGCTCTTCGTGTAGAGGAAACGCCATTGCCAGTGGGCTGTGGAGGATCATAGATATTTATGGACCCCTCGGCTTGGCCCGTCTCCCCGTGAGACGGGTCTCTTGGCTGCAGTAGGTTGGGGCCCCAACAGGAAGTGCAGGCAGGAGGAGGTCATGCTTGATTGGTAAAGAAAGCAAGTGGCAGCAGGTGATCCCCATGATTTAATGGGCTGGACAGCACCCACCGTGTGATGATTCTGATTCCTTTTTCCTTCGTCTCAAACTTCATAATGAATTACATTGGGTTTTAAGCAGGGATTTCTGATGGTGGAGGCCTACAGTGTTTGGGAAACACATGTGCAACATTTGTAATGCTGGCGAAGTGGCATGGGATTATGGACGATAATGTGTTTGAATCTGAGAAGGTACAAGAGGATTCACACAGCTTATTATACACTGAGTGGACAAAACATTAGGAACACCTGCAGTTTCCCATGACAGACTGACCAGGTGAATCCAGGTGAAAGCTAGGATCCCTTATTGATGTCACTTGTTAAATCCACTACAATCAGTGTAGATGGAGGGGAGGAGACAGGGGGTTAAAGAAGGATTTTTAAGCAGAGACAATTGAGACATGGATTGTGTATGTGTGCCAGTCAGAGGGTGGATGGGCAAGGCAAACAATTTAAGTGCCTTTGAACGAGGTAGGGTAGTAGGTGCCAGGCGCACCGGTTTGAGTGTGTCAAGAACTGCAACGCTGCTGGGTTTTTCACGCTCAACAGTATACCGTGTGTATAAAGAATGGTCCACCACCCAAAGGACATCCAGCCAACTTGACACAATTGTGGGAAGCATTGGAGTCAACATGGACCAGCATCCCCTGCAAGGTGTCGAAAGTGTTCCACAGGGATGCTGGACCATGTTGACTCCAAGGCTTCCATACGGTTGTGTCAAGATGCCTGGATGTCCTTTGGGTTGTGGACCATTCTTGATACACCTTTGGAAACTGTTGAGTGTGAAAAACCCAGCAGCGTTGCAATTCTTGACACACTCTAACCGGTGTGCCTGGCACCACCTACTACCTACTCACAAATAACATTTATCCATGCCCTGACGAATTGAGGGTGTTCTGAGGGCAAAGGAGGGTGTAACTCAATATTAGGAAGGTGTTCCTAATTTTTTCTACACTCAGTGTATAGCTTCATACCAGGCTCCAATTCTGTAGGTGTGTCTTTGAAGTAGAGATACTATTTTTATTTTATTTAACCAGGTAAGCTAGTTGTTCTCATTTACAACTGCGACTTGGACAAGATAAAGCAAAGCAGTGTGACAGAAACAGCAACAGAGTTACATGTAAGAAACAAGCGTACAGTCAATAACACAATAGAAAAAAAGAAAGTCTATATACAGTGTGTGCAAATGGCATGGGGAGGTATGGCAATAAATAGGCCATAGTAGCAAAGTAATTACTATTTAGCAGATTAAAACTGGAGTGATAGATGAGCAGATGATGGTGTGTAAGTAGTGATATTGGTGTGCAAAAGAGAAGCAAAGTAAATAAAAACAATATGGGGATGAGGTAGGTAGATTGGGTGGGCTATTTACAGATGGACTATGTACAGCTGCAGCGATCGGTTAGCTGCTCAGATAGCTGATGTTTAAAGTTAGTGAGGGAAATGTCAGTCTCCAGCTTCAGTGATTTTTGCAATTCGTTCCAGTTACTGGCAGCAGAGAACTGGAAGGAAAGGTGGCCAAAGGAGGTGTTGGCTTTGGGGATGACCAGTGAGATATACCTGCTGGAGCTCGTGCTATGGGTGGGTGTTATTATCATGACCAGTGAGCTGAGATAAGGCGGAGCTTTACCTAGCATGGACTTGAAGATGACCTGGAGCCAGTGGGTCTGGCGACGAATATGTAGCGAGGGCCAGCCGACTAGAGCATACAGGTCGCAGTGGTGGGTGGTATAAGGCGCTTTGGTGACAAAACGGATGGCACTGTGATAGACTGCATCCAATTTGCTGAGTAGAGTAATGGAAGCTATTCTGTAGATGACATCGCCGAAGTCGAGGATCGGTAGGATAGTCAGTTTTACTAGGGTAAGTTTGGCGGCATCAGTGAAGGAGGCTTTGTTTGGTGAATAAGAAAGCCGATTCTAGATTGGTTTTGGATTGGAGATGTTTGATATGAATCTGGAAGGAGAGTTTACAGTCTATGCCAGAAGTATTTGGGAATAATCCCCAGACAAAGTTGGGTTCCATCCCATTTCATGACATATGGGCGGCAGGTAGCCTAGCGGTTAAGAATGTTGGGCCAATAACCAAAAGATCACTGGTTCAATTCAACAAGCCAACTAGGTGAAACATCTGGTGATGTGCCTTTGAGCAAGACACTTAACCCCAATTGCACCTGTAAGTCGCTCTGGATAAGAGTGTCTGCTGAATGACAAGAATGTACAAAGAAGTATTTGCAGTTGAAGTCGGACGTTTCCATACACTTAGGTTGGAGTCACCAAAACTCATTTTTCAAACACTCCACACATTTCTTGTTAACAAACTATAGTTTAGCAAGAAGGTTAGGACATCTACTTTGTGCATGACACAAGTCATTTTTCCAACAATTATTTACAGACAGATTATTTCACTTATAATTCACTGTATCACAATTCCAGTGGGTCAGAAGTTTACATACACTAAGTTGACTGTGCCTTTAAACAGCTTGGAAAATTCCAGAAAATTATGCCATGACTTTAGGAACTTCTGATAGGCTAATTGACATCATTTGAGTCAATTGGAGGTGTACCTCTGGATGTATTTCAAGTCCTACCTTCAAACTCAGTGCCTCTTTGCTTTACATTATGGGAAAATCAAAAGAAATCAACCAAGACCTCAGAAAAGAATTGTAGACCTCCACACATCTTGTTTATCCTTGGGAGCAATTTCTAAATGTCTGAAGGTACCATGTTCATCTGTACAAACAATAGTATGCAAGTTTAAACACCAGGGACCACGCAGCCGTTATACCGCTCAGGAAGGAGACGCCTCTGTCTCCTAGAGTTGAACGTACTTTGGTGTGAAAAGTGCAAATCAATCCCAGAACAACAGCAAAGGACCTTGTGAAGATGCTGGAGGAAACAGGTACAAAGTTATCTATATCCACAGTAAAACGAGTCCTATATCGACATAAGCTGAAAGGCCGCTCAGCAAGGAAGAAGCCACTGCTCCAAAACCGCCATAAAAAGCCAGACTACGGTTTTTAACTGCACATGGGGACAAAGATCGTACTTTCTGGAGAAATGTCCTCTGGTCTGATGAAACAAAAATAGAACTGTTTGGCCGTAATGACCATCGTTATGTTTAGAGGAAAAACGGGGAGGCTTGCAAGCCAAAGAACACCATCCCAACCGTGAAGCACAGGGGTGGCAGCATCATGTTGTGGGGGTGCTTTGCTGCAGGAGGGCCTGGTGCACTTCACAAAATAGATGGCATCACGAGGAAAGAAAAGTATGTGGATATATTGGAGCAACATCTCAAGACATCAGTCAGGAAGTCACAGCTTGGTCACAAATGATCTTCCAAATGGACAATGACCCTAACCATACTTCCAAGGTTGTGGCAAAATGGCTTAAGGACAACAAAATCAAGGCATTGGAGTGGCCATCACAGAGCTCTGACCTCAAACCCATAGAAAATGTGTGGGTAGAACTGAAAAAGTGTGTGTGCGCAAGGAGGCCTACAAACCTGACTCGGTTACACCAGCTCTGTCTTGAGGAATACAAAATCCACCCAATATTTTGTGGGAAGCTTGTGGAAGGCTACCCGAAACGTTTGACCCAAGTTAAACAATTTAAAGGTAATGCTACCAAACACTAACTGAGTGTATGTAAACTTTTGACCCACTGGGAATGTGGTGAAAGAAATAAAAGCTCAAATAAATCATGCTCTCTACTATTATTCTGACATTTCACATTCTTAAAATGAAGTGATGATCCTAACTGACATAAGACAGGGAATTTTTACAAGGATTAAATGTCAGGAGTTGTGAAAAACTGAGTTTAAATGTATTTGGCTAAGGTGCATGCAAACTTCCGACTTCAACTGTAAAGTGCTCCTTAGCAACACACATCGGTAATAACACAGTAACGTAATTTCCACATGGTAGCCATATTCTCTTATTGTTGTATGTTGCAATGGCTCCAATACACTGTATGGTATGTAATTCTACATGTCCTCTTCAGGGCTAAGGGCAAATACCCTCCAAATGATTTACAGAAGATTTACAGTAAGAATGGCACACTGTTACCTTGTTTAGTTTTGGGACAATTTCTTCAGAGATATTATTTTTTTGGTGAAGCATCATTTAACATACTGACACTAATTGATAGTGTGAAAAGTAGTTTTATTTGTCATAATACCATATTGTATTTATGCAGTGAGTCCCAAATTGACACATATTATGGAAATGTCTCCTTTCTCACAAATAACATTTGTCTTGTAACAATAACAGCGTATATCACGATAGGACACTGTGTAAATAGTCTGATTGCTTTCTTGTCGATTGTTTACTTTATTTTGGGCAGGCGTTCCTTATCTATTTAATGAAGCCCTTCCAAGGAGCGGGCAGAGAAAGTGCTTAAAGAGAGAGGGGGGTTGGGGGGTGTTGGAGTGTTCCAGACCATGGACTGCTTTGTGTTTGCCCTGGTATACAAGCCTGGTCCCTGTTGGCAATAGACTGGTTTGTTCCAGTCCAGCACACCCCTCTTCCTGCAGGGCCTTCTGGAGCCTATCCACCACTGCTAGCTCTCTTTGCATGCAAATCCACTCTGCCTCTAAGGCACTAAGATTAATACAAAGCTTTCATAAACAACGGACGGCTAGATACATATGCCACTCATTGCAATATTTACCATATGGCCTCATATCGACTGTTCTACATACTACATAGACGTGATAGATGTTTTATGTTCACATGGTTGCTTAGCAACTTTGTTGTTAGCCTCATGGCCTGAGGCCGCTCTCACTGCAACAAAGACGGGGATCGTCAGACTGTCGAGAGGAATTCTATACCACGACTCCTGAGGGAAAGGCAAGGATGCTCCACAGCACAAGTGATGGTTTTCTATTTATGCAATACACCTTCACCTGAGATTGTGTTTTAGCACGTTTCAATGAAATTATATTCCACAAATGGGTCGGCTGGACGGGGACACTTTACATTTGCTTACAATTAGATACCTCTTCTTACTGACCCTTGACCTGTTGGCTCATTTGTTATTTGAGAGGCCGCTCCAATTCTGATTTCCCGTTTGCCTCTCAAATGTATATTTTTGTTTAGCCAATGATTATCAAATGGAAGTAATAATTGTTTTCACACCTTTCAACCTCATCATAGTTTCAGTAGGTTCATTTAGGTAGGACGGGAGATCTGGAAACCTGTGAGGGGAGCAATGGTGCGTTCTGGGAGCTGGTGTTCATGAGAGCATTTGAAAGTCACCAAGGGGGAGTTAGCCTGTTGCCACACTGCAAAGTCGCCTGATGGACTCGAGACAGACTATTAACTCCAGCCAACACCCGTGGCTTCGCTGATGTCTGCTAATCAACTTGGATCTCCTCCAAGCCTCAAACAAAGAGGCAGGGAGTGGACGGTGCTTCGGGAGCTTTTGGCTTGAGGCTTTAGCTAGCTTATACTCTGTTTTAGGCATTTGTGAGTGTTCAGCACCAATTTATGTATGTTTTACGTCTCGACAACCCAAACCGAATATCCACTGTTCTGTCTGTTATAGTGGGTTGTGAGGGGAAACAAAAGAGGACTGGTATTTAGTGCGTTGCATGTGAGAACAGGATTTGATACCCTTTCTCTGTGAATTACTGGAAAGGGTGGGCCATGGCCAGCCACTCCTTTGAGTTGAAACTGAAGCATCTGTTTACGGTGTGCAGTGAGTAGATTCATGTCCTGAGGCGTGGACTGCCCGTGGGACATCCAGATTTTGGAAAGGGGGCTGATACTGTAGGCCAACATCCACAGGACTTGATGGGAAATCCCTAGCACAGTAAACCACTGGTAAACATCACTCTGTTGTATTTCTAGTATGTACATAACCATTTTATTCGGTGACTTGAAATCAAGCAAGTTTGTCCAATTGACCAATAGGCCACACCCTGAAGTTAGCCATAAATTAGATTCACTATACATAAAAGTTGTATGATCAACTAAGAAAAAATGTGACTGTCATCCGACTGTTAGATCCATATCTAACAACTCATGATGCAACTCTCTCTGCCCCTAGTGTTCCGATGTGTTCCACTGCTTCAAAATGTATCAGATCCCTTGTCCCCGAGGCACAACGCACACCGTACATAAACATCCACAGATTTAAGGTGTTTAGAAACGTGTACACAGAAGCTGCACACTATAAAGGAGGATAACGTAGGCCAACATACACCATAATCAAACACAACAATGGTATCAAACCTCTCCTGTCGTTGGTGGACAAGAGGAATTCGGTAGCAGTGCTCACTGCATTCCCTGAAGAGAGCAGGAGATTATCAGAGAGTAAACATAACGCACCACTAGGTTTTTTTCCCCTCCTTTCACACATATTTTTCCCTGCTAAGCGTTATTACACTGACACCCGTGCGTAACATGTGGAATTTAATCTGTTTTCATTTGCTATTTGTTTCCTCCTAAACAAGGCGCAGGGCCCGGGTGCGTTGTGCGTCTGCTGGGAACGACGTCAGGGTACGCCAGCTGCATTTTACAGTCTTCCCGTGCAGTCGTCCAAAAATATGCAGTAAAGCCCTGGCAGTTAACGTTATGAATCAATTCATTTTTCACTCCTCCCTCACTCCGTTTCTGAGTTTAACGTGACACGTTCTTATCAGCGAGAACAGTTGTCGAGAAAAAATAAGGAACATTTTGCAGGTGTTTTCAGAGCACAGCAAAATGTGTAAAACATTTTGACATTATACACTTCCCATGGTTTGCTATGTTTTTCCCCCTGCCAATAAAGGGCCTTGTTTTTGGTTTGGCCTACTTGGTCCTGTTATTGTTAGGCTTGCACAATGAGGACAGCATTTCATCACATACTTTGTCACAACGTTATAAGATATTGTGCTTATACTACAGAACCAAAAAGGGTTCAATGGCTCGCTTCATATGGCCCTGAAAAGGTTATCTGCAGGTTGTTGTTGTTTTTTTTACACTGCACACCACATTTCATTCTCTAGACAGAGAAGTGAGCCTTGTTTCCGATACAGTGCATTCAGAGCAAGGTGAGTCAGCAGCTTAGCTAGGCTTTAGGACGCTTAGTAATTCTGTCAAATTTCATGAGAATTGTTTAATCAACCTTGCCAATCAAAGGTGCGTTTAGAACCGTCTCGAGAAGGATTAATGTGCTGTTCACAACAAAAAAAACAACATAATTTAATGACCTCTTAATGAGTCTGAGATTAAATCAACAAAGTAGGTCGACGCTACTGTAAAGCAATCTGCCTCTGTATTTCAAGCGCGACCTATCTAAAGGATAAGACTATTTTATACTGAAACTGGTATACATTTGACATTATTTGATGTAGCATTCAGCAGGCTTTTATTAGCACAATACCTCAGTCATATGCATTCTAGAAACAGTTCGCACATGATTAGTCTGCACCAGTCTGCAAACCTGACTTTAATAATAACTCAGTCATGCTCTTTGTTAATGCTCTCAGCGCGTCCCCTCTACAGAGCTATACTAAACTGGAGCATAGCACGTAGATCACCGTTTAAACGAATTCCCCATGTTGTTCTGTAACATTTACAGTAGCCTACGGAGGCACAGTACAGTCGTGGATATCCTCTCGCATGTTAGCTACTCAACGCTAATGTCTTACAGTGCTGTTGCTGTACTGCTTACTGCCAAGACCGGCAGAGGAAAGACAAGCAGGAGGAACCCTACCGACCAGATACTAACTGTCAAAATAAAAATGATGAACTCTGCAGAGGGCAAACATGACGCAGTGGATCTCCCATGCCAGTGCTTATGTGCTCCGCTCTAACCACACATCTAAATGATGACCCTAGCCTGCCTGACTGGCTGGCTGTCCAAGCCTCGGCCCCTCCCCGACCCCTCGGCTGGGGCCAGTATGCATGCTGAGCTGTTTTATTATTATTTATGGGGGTACTATAATTGGGCAGATAAAGAACACGGGGCGGATTAGGAGCGGAGTGACATGTTTATCGTGCGCTCGGATCAGGACCTGCCGTTCGCCACAGGTGCAGAGTTTTACATGAGGGAGCGATTTATGGTGGCCAAAGGCGAGTGGGGGGAGGAGGAGGAGGAGGAGGAGGAAGAGGAGAAGGAGAGGGCAGTTTGTTACATTGCCCTCTGCTGGGCGGAGTTAAAGTTGCCTAGTGGTTCAATTTGCCCCTAAGTCCCTAAACTATGATGTTCAATGGAGTCTTTTTAGTAAACAAGTGTTGATTTACTTCTCATTTCATCCCGGTGGTCTTGATTTTAGATCAACAAATGAAATGAAGGTCTCATAGGAGTGAGGAAGATGTTCCACATGCTCTTCCCATTTGACCATTCTGGGTATCTCTTACACCCAAATCACAGGAGAATGACTAGGAATAATGGCAAAATCAGACTTACGAAACGATTGGCAAACTCGGATGCATTTGAAGCTGTTGTTTCCCATGACCATTTCCAAGTTACAGTATAGACCTAATGTGCAAGTTCATCTGACGAGGTGTTTAGGGATACTCTTTGACATACGGTAACTCAGCAAAGCCATAACTTGGTGATAAATCCCAGAGTTAGCTTACCACCATTTTCAATAGACTGAGTTAGCATTAGCAGAGTGTGTTGTTGTGTCGTGTGGCAAAGCTTTCTCACCAGTGCTACATGCACTTGTCCAGCCATGATGTTAAAGGCGAGAGTGTGGGCTGCATGGTATTTGGGGGTTCTCTAGCTTTAATGTAGCTTGGCAGCCTTTACGAGCAGGCAGAGAGAGGCCAGTCCCAAGGTCCTCCAGGGCCCAGTAAGCTGGTGGCAGGTCCACTTTATCACCTTCCTCCGTGTGAACTCTGGCTGAACCGGGCCGCCACCAGCCATCCTGCTTTTATTTCCCTGGCATCTGCCCTGTTCCCGCATGAGACATAAGGTGAGCCGCTCCTTTTGTTTTCGTCCTCGCAGCATCTGCCAGGCCATCTTTAGTACTTCAATAAGACCCACTCACCCCCTGCCTGCCTGCCTGCCTGGATGCCCTCAACCTCCCACATCCTTCCCCCTCCTGCTGCCCTCACCGCCGCCACCACTAGAGATGGAGGGAAACACTGTCACGACCTCGATGCAGACGAGGGCTTTTGCACTCCGCTGGGTTATGCATCATAGGGGCGGCGAGGGAAATACTGAGGCGGGAAGCGAGTTTTACGAGGGTGGAGAAATATGATGTCTCACATTTTCTTCCACTGCTGCTCTCTCCATCCCCTCATCATTTTTTCACCGCTCTGTCGCTTACCTCCCTCCCTCTCACTTACTCTCTCTCCGGGTCTGTCTCGCTCTATCTCTCTATCTCGCTCTCTCTCACCCTCACTATTTGCCTCCCTCGCTCTTCACAAACATGCCTGCAACCATGCCCTTTCCTCTTCAAACTAATTACCTCGGCTACCTTGTAACCACAACCCCTCGGGACACTAACAACTGTCAGACCAGTATTATTTTTGAAATTCAAACAATCATCTTGCGTGCGCTGCTGCTAAGATCCTGGCCTTTTCGGCAGCTTCGACCTTCAGTAATTAATACCCCAGGGGCCATTATTGGCAAAGCCTTTATCCTCCGGGCCAAGAAGCCTCTAACCCGCTAATTACGGGCAAGCAGCTAATCTTCTAGCTTCATGATTGACAGGTACACCTATTCTACTAATTGCCTGTTGCAGACAACACCTGGTGAACTGTATCGTCAGGGGAGACTGGATAGTACTGAGAACTCCTGTGGGTCTCTTGGGAGGCTGAACAAGTGTGTATGCGTGTGTGCTATGGAAAAAGAGACAGTCGAGGCCAGGTTGAGTTGTGCTTTCTGAGGAGCGTGTGGTAGGACGAGCTCCAGTCAGCATATTTATTTGGAGTGTATGTAACCCTACGATGAACACCTCTTTGTATGAAAACAGACAACAAAAAACACAATGACAATTTTGTGACAACTTGGAATAAGAGACCAACAACAATGTGAATCATACAAATGTGGGATCCTAATTTGAGCAGTTTCGTCACAGGAGTAAAATAATTCTGGGGATAATTTCATGTTTTGATACAGTATAGGCTATAGTTTAGGTGTAGCCTACGGCTGCATTTCAGACATAGCCTGAGGACTCACACGAAATTCTTCCGCTGATCTGTCATTCTCAACGTACTTTAGTCTGAGACTGCCATCATGGAAGTTGTCTGTGGTGATGAGGGGCACGAGGAGTGTTCAAGTCATCAACGATTGGATTGTGTCTAGCCAATCAGAGTATCCAAGCCAATGACAAATGTTCAACCGCCGCTTTACCCATACAGTCAGGTCCATAAACATTTGGACATTGACCAAGTTATTATCATTTTGGCTCTGTACACCACCACAATGGATTTGAAAGGAAACAAGGGTATTTACATTCACATCGGATGAACGGTGTAGGAATTACAGCACTTTTTTTTTTACATGTGGTCTTCCCAATTTTAGGGGCTCAAAAGTAATTGGACAAACTAACATAATCATAAATTAAATTGTGAGTTTTAATACTTGGTTGCAAATCCTTTGCAGTCAATGATTGCCTCAAGTCTGGAACCCATTGACATCACCAGATGTTGGGTTTCTCCCTGCTGATGCTCAGCCAGGCCTTTACTGCAGCTGTGTTCAGTTTCTGCTTGTTCTTGGGGTGTTTTGCCTTCAGCAAGTGAAATACATGCTCTATTGGATTTAGGTCAGGTGATTGACTTGGCCATTGCAGAACATTCCACTTCTTTGCCTTAAAAAAAGATTTGGGTTGCTTTCGCAGTATGCTTCGGGTCATTGTCCATCTGCACTGTGAAGCGTTCAGCTGAATCTGAGCAAATAATATAGGCCTAAACTCTTCAGAATTCATCCTCCTTCATTTGTCAGCTGTCACATCATCAATAAATATAAGGGAATCAGTTCAATTGGCAGCCAATAAGTAGCTTGCGAAAGTATTCACCCCCCTTGGCATTTTACAACCTGGAATTCAAATGTTTTTTTTGGCGGTTTGTATCATTTGATTTACACAACATGCCTAACACTTTAAAGATTCAAACAATTGTTTTATTGTGAAACAAACAAGAAGACAAAAATAACAGAAAACTTGAGCGCGCATAACCATTCACCCCCTCAAAGTCAATACTTTGTAGAGACACTATTTGCAGCAATTACAGCTGCAAGTCTCTTGGGGTATGTCTCTATAAGCTTGGCACATCTAGCCACTGGGATTTTTTCCCCATTCTTTAAGGCAAAACTGCTACAGCTCCTTCAAGTTGGATGGGTTCCTCTGGTGTACAGTAATCTTTAAGTCATACCACATATTCTCAATTGAATTGAGGTCTGGGTTTGACTAGGCCATTCCAAGACATTTAAATGTTTCCCCTTAAACCACTCAAATGTTGCTTTAGTAGTATGCTTAGTGTCATTGTCCTGCTGGAAGATGAACCTCCATCCCAGTCTCAAATCTCTGGAAGACTGAAACAGGTTTTCCTCAAGAATTTCCCTGTATTTAGCGCCATCCATCACTCCTTCCATTCTGACCAGTTTCCCAGTCCCTGCTGATGAAAAACATACCGACAGCATGATGCTGCCACCACCATGATTCACTGTGGGGATGATGTTATCGGGGGGATGAGAGGTGTTGGATTTGCATCAGACACAGCATTTTTCTTGATGGACAAAAAGCTCAATTTTAGTCTCATCTGACCAGAGTACCTTCTTTCATATGTTTCAGGAGTCTCCCACATGTCTTTTGGTGAATACCAAACGTGTATGCTTATTTTTTTCTCTAAGCAATTTTTTTTTCTGGCCACTCTTCTATAAAGTCCAACTCTGTAGAGTGTATGGTTTGAAGTAGTCCGATACTATAATCTCCACTGTTATCTGTGGTCTCTTTGTAAGCCAGCTCAAATAAGCCAGCTCACTGAAAAGACTTGAAATGCCCATTCCGTACCTCTTGACTCAGTGTTGGGTTAAGCTTGCTACAATATTAAAGTAACTGTTTCTAGATTTCTATTAAATATGACCTATAATTAGTTACAATATGAGTGAAATAGTTTCCCTTGCTAAAATTGTAACGACCGTCTGTTGAAGAAGGTGTGGACCAAAGCGCAGCGTGGTAAGTGTTCATACTCTTATTTCAACTGAACACTAAATAACATTAATCAGAAAGGGAATGTACGAAAACCGGAACAGTCTTGTCAGGTGAGGAAACACAAAACAGAAAATAACTACACACAAAAACCCTGTGGGAAAAAGCTACCTAAGTATTGTTCCCAATCAGAGACAACGATAGACAGCTGTCCCTGATTGTGAACCATACCCGGCCAAAACAAAGAAATACAAAAAACATAGAAAAGGGAACATAGAATGCCCACCCAAATCACACCCCGACCAAACCAAAAGGGAGACATAAAAAGCTCTAAGGTCAGGGCGTGACAAAAATGGCAATTAACAGGGCGTGACAAAAATGCCAATTAAGTATGTTAAAAAGCAGCATTTTATGTGTTGGAATGGTGTGGGCGTACCCCAACAACAGAATGGTGTGGCTGTCATAAAAAATATAAATGCATGTAAACCGCATATTGTCCAGCTCATCTTCCTCAGGAGGATGACATCATCCTCAATTAACGGTCTGTTTGAGACAAATTTGAGGTGGGATTTTTCTAAAGTTTTATTTCTTCAATTTATGCTTTGGTCATACAAGTATAGGACGAGTCAACAGCATTGTTAGGGTATGAGTTAACATAATATGAACTTTTAAAAGTGAGCTTTTCACTGGACATTGACTTTAATTGCTACTTTATTATCCCGTGCTCTTATTACAACTTCACACTATCAGCAGACATGCTCAAACTATAATTAACATAACCATAGAGCACTTCAACTGGTACATCACTTCAACTTATGGGTAGCCAAAATTAAAAGTCATGTCCCTACTAAGCCACGGCTCCAATGATTGTACCTTTTGTATTCAACATATTGGGTACACAAATGTACCCTTATACTAGATTATCAGCACATGTACCCTAAAAGGTACCAAATAGTACCATGTGAGATCTTAATGTTCAACTCTGAAGGTACATGATGTGTATTTTGATCTTTTTTTTTACCCCAGGGAGCAATACTGTACCCTAATGTACCCTTTTATCTGAGACCACGACATAAAGTACTTTCATTTCTAAACTGTGAAACCGATATGTATGAAAATACCTTCAAATAAAATGTGCCATTCTGTACTGTCGCCTCATATGAAACATTTGATTTCAAATCCCAAATGCTGGATTTCAGATATATTTTTGTACACTTGATTGTCACAGTAGTAGGACCTACAGTAGTAGGACATTGATTCTGTCTGGTGCTTTAGCGTTTGAGCGAGCGAGAGACAAAGAGAACTGTTGGTTCACAGTGAATTTATGTCAATCACAAGGCTTATCTGCAGTGCAGGACAATTCTCAGCGACGACAGAATGATCAAATTTAGATACTACATCTGCATCTCAGTATTTTGCCATTGTTCCATCTACTACATTTTCTTGTTTTAGCTTTTCTTAGATTATCCCACTAAATAACTTTTAAAGGGGCAGTCAGCAGTTGCTACATACATTTTTGGACTTGTAAATTAGTGATATGTACCCATTGATTTTTAACGAGCATATCTTATAAATGCCTCATGAGCTCACTTCAACTGTCATACCCCCTCAGCACCCAATATATAAACTTGTTTTACTCCAATGTTTGTAAACAAATTAAATGTACACAAACACTGCATAGCCTCAAAACATGGTTAAAACTCTAATTTTGATATCACGGATGGCCAGTCCTTGCATCCATAGCTCTGACTATGAATTTGAGAGTGGTTACATTTCCCCAGACCCATCCCTCAGCTTTTTACTGACACAGGGGCGGGGATACATTTTGCTATTGTTTATACTGCTGATTGCCGCTTTAATGATGTTGACAATCATCTCTGCCTTGTAATGGAAAATGAAGTGTGATATAGGGGGATTAGAATTAGATGGATGAGAGATACTATATTTTCTCACTTCTTACTTGAAAACATACTGTATCACAGCACTCAAATTGTATGATCATGTGAAACAGTCGAGCTCATTGTAATGCTCTAAAAAGTGTAATAGAAAGACTGTTTGTTTGACGTTGAACTGACATCGTTTGAACTACTTTGCAGATATGAAACAAGCAGACCATCATTAATATCAGTCAAAAATACCAAATTCCCAGTTTATGCTACAAAAGCAACTTCATAAGAGGGTTTTTAAAATAGGTTCTATTTGTCTCAACATTCCATGACGTACACTAAGGCATTTCTGGCAGAACAGATGGATGCAGTTCAATGCATGAATGATATAATTCACCAAGACGTTTCTTGGTAGTCCAAAACATCTTGCTATCAGGTTGTAAATCACAGCTGGCCTGGTACATAGTCTGCTGCCTCCATTCGGGATGCACGGTTGCAGTTTCAATGACTCAATATTTTGGACGAAAACCGACGAATGTAACTAAGGCCGGGAACAAGGACCACATTTCACACTTGCAACAATGATATTAGTAAGTAGTATTGTCTTACTGCTACTGACAATAGTTTATAAGTCGAACGATGAGTGAAATAAGTTTGAACATAATAACATTTTCCGACACAGCTCACTCTTTGACGGCTCGAAGGGCTAGCGACAATGGGCCTCTGTGGCGCCAGTCAGGGTGTTGTGGGAAGTGCTGTCAGCGGTCTTCACTTTGACGGGGCTTGTGGGGGAAAGGCCAAGACGTGTGACTGGTGTGAGGACGCAGCGTGGGGCACGACGGTGTACAATGAGATACAAGGCCAGGCTCAGAAGGGGAGAGGACGCTTCCTTAGTCCAGTGGGACGTGGTGTGCCACCATGTTTTGCAAATGTAACCCTGCCCCCCTATGGCTCTTGACCTTAGAGTTGCAGGCCCGGCGACGTGGGGAGCACCAGCGGATCAATGGATATAAATAACATTATGACGTGATTACCATACCGTCCTCAGAAAACAAAGAACCCCTCACTCACCACCTCCTCCTCCCGTCCTCCCTCCAAGGCCAGACCCACTGCACTGCAGGGATGCCTGGGTGACAGTAGTACATCATTGAAAATCACAGGGTCTGACTTCTCTGGTCCGCCTCTCTGCTGGTGACAGTCTCTATGATTCCGTCTATTTTCTGTGTGACTAATAGTGCTCAGTAGTTGTGGTATTTTCGAATGAATAATTTGACGAGGTATTCTTTAATTAGATAACCAATAATATTACCACTGTGCATGTAATTGCACTCTCTGTGCACAATATCCTGCTGGGAAACTACGTCATAGATTCAGCAATGCCGTGATATTTGCCATAAAAATAAAACACAAATCTACTCGACTACATGAACTCTCCATTCTTTTATCCTTTTCAGAGTCGGTTCCCTCTTGAGTCCTGGCTGCCAGTAGCAGAGTCAAAGCAGAGTTCCCAATGGTGGTGGCTCCTTCTGCCTCTGACGTCCAGAACTCTTGATGGGTGCCTGAATGCAAACCAAGCGGTAAGAAAGTCATGTTTCAACCATGCGCCAATGAAAACATCAGTCTTCTGGGTGACCATGTCAGCCAGAGCACAGATCAATGGTGAAACAAGACCCTTGACGAGAAAGAGCTGACCTGAAACTTAAAAAAGACAAGCGGCGAGATGAATTAAGGACCCGGCGGCAACACAAGGTAACGGCAATGTGAGCTACCAATGGGCACAGAGGCGTATTTCTTCAAGAACCGCAGCTTTGCCACTAGAGTGCAGTCATCAGAAGCTAAACTAGTGCTATGCTAGACGACGTCAGGCCAGAACTTCGTCCTCGTCTCATGTTTCCTGTAACCGAAATGGAAAAATAGGAATATCATGGAAAACATTGAGTAAATCGAAAATGACATGCCATCATCTACAGTAGAGGTTGATGAATGAATTCTCTATCGTCAGCCAACCTTGTCCAGGTTGTGTGTGTTGGAAACACTGAGTGGGGTTTCGGACCACTGGGGTGTAGATGCACAGCAGTCAGGAACCCTGAAATGAGCGCCTCATTTATCAACATTCTTCTGCAAAAATGATTTATCTATTCATTGAATATGCACAGATGTCTTCAATATGTGGGTATGCCCACGGGGCGCTGTTGATTTTGGTGTGTTAGGCAGTGGATTTAGTACAGTGAGGAGGGGGGGGGTATGATGAAAAAAGGGTAGACCTGAAAAACAACAGAAAGGGTACCCCTCCAATATACGTTTCCTTTTCACAGGTGTCTGAGGCTTTTTTTCATCCACTCCATGCAGACCCCAAAGGCTCCATATTCACAACCCATTTCCAACGGTCTCCCTGCCTCTTCTCTAGCATCATGCTGGGCAGCCCAACCTCTGCAGAGTATGTTCAGGGAGACATGCATGGACCAGGACAGTAAAAGAAGTCAATGGACTGGAAAGGTAGACAGAGGAGAATGCAGTCTCCACCATAGCATGACATCTGTGAGCGTTCCGATGGCCTTCTTTTTGGATGTCTTTGGATGTCTACCCAAGGCTTATCGCTAAATACGAGCTAGCTATCGTTCCCAGTCTGTGTATTTGAGCATTTAGATATCCTCTGTGTAAAAAAAAAAAAAAAATTAAGTCTCAGATCACATTGGGTGTTTTGTTGAAAGTACTGCTTTGTGAAATCTCACTCGAAAGGGTTCTTTATCGTTTTGCTTTGTTGTTTTTTTTATACTGACCTTTGCAGGAAACGTCTTTATCACACCCATAGGTTTGGCAGTCAGTCCCAGGCAAGCAAAAAAGTGTGCGGCTCCATTTTTTTTGAGCTTCGAGAAAAACTTTGGCTGCTGTAGCGATTTTGAAACCTGATAGATTTTCTCAGTCAAATACACCTCGGAGAGATTCCCCCTAAAAGACACAATTCAATTCAGCATTGGCAAGATATCTCTTTCTTTCTTTTGAAAAACATTTCATTATGACCAACCCAATACGTATAGACTTTGTGGATTACAATTCCACCCTGATAAGATATTCATGTCGTTCCATCGCAAGGAGACCTAGCGCTGCTTAATTGCGCGAGCTTCACCTACAAAAGATCAGCTGCTTTATTATTCAAAAGCCAAATTAACACGATCAAACAGACTTGGGTGACCGTGCAGTGTGCCTGAAAATGATGTAGGGTCAACAACATGCAAATATTAGCATGTTCCGTAGCCCCTGTAACATGGACTGAAAGGGTGAGGAATGCTTCATCATGTTGTGTGCATATAAAATAATTGTGTCTCTGGTCGGGCGCAGTCTGTTTGAATTTAATTAGGAGCGTACTTACGTCTCCAATATTCACTTAATGGAGCTCATTTGTACAGCTGTTACACAACTAACACCCAAGTGATAAATGTGAGGCTTCACTGTAAAATATGATAAATCGGGAACCTGCCTCTCTGGACATCAAAAAAGACGCCAGGCTCCATGGCATCCACCTGGGGCAGCGAAAGCACGGGTTCATGGTTAAGAGAGACCTGCATAGCTCTCTGCTGGGTGGGAGCGGAGTGAGGTGTCGTGGGAAGTTGTGTGTGGAAATCACACTAAGCGTACACACACACACACACACATGCACTGCTGAAATGTCAGGCCCCACAAGAGGGGCCCTATCTGACAGACAGAGCATAGAATAAAATACAAATATGAGGAGTCACGGAGTACACAGGCTTTTATGGAGAGATTTAAAAAAGGGAACTAATGTAATGTGAAAACACACAGGACTGGGATGTACACCCGCACACTTGGCATTGAAGAATGTACACCCATCACAATGTACTGTATAGACATATTAGACTACCAAATGCTTCCCAATTTAGTGTGTATACTGTATTTTGGTCCACACATGAAATGTTCAGAAAATGTTTGACCGTGGGTTTACTATGCCAGCTTGACCATACAGCACTAACTATGCTTATTCTCAAAACCCAATTTAAAATGTCTCCTAACCTGCTATCCACTATAATGAAGAATAAAACGCACGACTAACGGCGTCCTTTAAAAATCAAATAAAAATTAACCGGAGAACTGGTTTCAAGCCTTCAAATATTTCTTTTTCAGCAGCCTAAAAGGGTGATTTCCTTCCCTTCTCTTCTCTCCTCTAGCTCTCTCTTTTCTCCTCTCTCTCCTCCTTCTCTCTCAGCTCTGCGGCTGCATAATGACACACAGCTAGACTTAATGCACCTACCAAGACAGTGATTATCACCTCTGTAATCCTACAGTTCATTAGTCTCCCCTCATAATAATTAAGTTGGAGAAGTGCCGGGGTCCGGTGAGACCCTCCTCACTAATGCACACATTAACAATAGAGCCTCTGTTGGACTTAAAATGTGCCGTAGACTGCCGTAGACTCTCAGGATCCCTGCTTTAATGCTGTCTGGAAGGACAGGGAAGGCCCAGAAAAGTGGGTCTCCTCACTTCACTTGTTAGCGGCCATTTTATGGGCTTTATCGATCAACAGTGTGGCATGGGCCAAGGTTAACGAGCAGAGAGGTTGTTTGCTTAATTGAACTTCACGTCGCCAAAGGGGAATTCCTTAGAAAGTGCTTTTTAAACGTCCCCGAATGTTTACAGGGTTGCTCTGGTTATGTGTGTAGTCTAGAGTGAAGTGGAAGGCTTGTGCAGTCTCTATTGCCACACAGTGCAGTAATGTACCATGTCAATACCATATTAGTGATGGTTGACTCTTCTCAGAATTAAGGTTGACCTGCAGACAAAAGCATTCAATGGCTGCCGACAAAGATGTTGTTGATCTGAAATATGAAATTGAATTGAATACAGGATGATTGTGGAAATCTGAAACCCCCGTCACCCTTTTTCAGGCAATAAACGGGGAAATGAATATCTCTCAATACTTTCTGCGCACATAACCCCCAAGCTACGCCTTGACAGTATTGGAACCCAGAAGGATTGTGAGGATTGACATACACAAACGCATACGCACGCACGTGTGCACGCGCACACACGCACACGGACACAGACACACACACAAACCCAGAGACTCTAATGTAATCTGTAAACATTATAAGAGAGAACACTCTCCCTGTTTCTCGCTCTTTCGCTCTCCCGCTCACTCCTTTTCTCAGAGGAGCGACAGAAGTCATGAATTATGCAAAGGAAGAGTTTGACCACTAGCCTGTGGCTGATTGGCCGTCTGGGGTCGAGAGGAGCGTCGGGGTAAAGCTACCTCTATCTCTGCCTGCCTGACTGACTGTCTGGCCCTCTGAAAGCCTAGCAGAGTAGCGTCCATAGCCCCTATACAGTCTGGGATCAAATCTGACCGGCAGACTGCTTCCTCTCCTTCTCCTAGTCAGCCAGGAACAAACTGATAAATCCCTCAGTGGTGAGGAGCAAGAGGATTACTAATAGGAGTGGTAGGGATAGTGAATAGTACATCGTTTACCTTCTTGTTGACCCTTTCTCTGCAGTTGAAGACTGGGAAGGCAAACCAGTCTCAATAAAGACTGACAGTATACACAGTATACTTGTCCGGCTGGAAGGACCACGCTTGTAATTCTGTGCAGGTGGATGTAAAGTGAACATGGTTACATTCATGTATTTAAAGATGCCAATTAGACATTTCATTGCCCGCTTAAGTCTAACTTGTCTTCCGTCTGCCAATTTGTTTGAAAAGCGTGTTGGGGTAGTGGGGGCAATTCCTACTTTTTTTCATTTTTAATGGAGACATGTAGCCATGATTTATTCAAATGACAAACCTCTCCTTTCTCTTTTTTCTTCCTGAGGTATTAGTCATTGGGTGCTAATGTCAGATTACTTTACTAGCCATTCTGCCTTTGATAAATGACTGAGACAGGCAGTAAAAAATAGATCAAAACCGCTGGGATGAAAAAAAGGGGGGGGGGATGAGCAGAAAGGGCCGTTAAATCATTTCCCCCGAAAGGCCCAACAGGGCTGGAAATGCCACGCGTTACTCCACCGCCACGGCCAATCAAAGCAGAGAGAGTGATTAAAGGAAGAGGATGGTGTAGTTACATTCTCTTTCTACCTTAACAAGCCATTATCCCCCCCCCCCCCCCGCTGAACTACAGGCAACGCACACAGGCTCGCTGGGTGAAATACGGAGCACTTCACTGTGCTCACTGTACTATAAGACAATGCGGTGGAACACAAATTAAGATGTTGTACTTAAATGATGTCATTTCGGAATTCATTGAAGGACGAGTGGTGAACCCGAAGGTATAATGAAGGCCAGACAGGTTTCGTAGGTGCAGAATCTACATGAACCCACTGAAAGGATGAGGAAGTAATGAGCCCAAAACAACGTTTTATATTTGATAAATAACAAATGTAAGTATTGATAAGAGGAAATTCCCAATGTATTATGTTGGCCCTGTATATTATCAAGGGTGGTGACTCCAGTTCTGAGAAGAGGACTGAATTATCTTAGCGAGAACCACAGCAAAACAAACTTGTATGCACGTTTCAGGTTTATCGAGACAAGCATTTGGTAAAACAAACGTTGTTAGGAGCAGGTTCTTCGACATCATCAGGGATGTTTTCTTATTGAGCGTTGTTCAATTAACAAAGAAACAAAGCCTGTAACCGACAGGTCAACTGGTTCAATTACCCGAGCCGACAAGGTGAAAAATATGCCGATGTGCCCTTGACCAAGGCACTTCACCCGAATTTGCTCCAGGGGCGCCGTGCTACTATGGCTGACCATGTAAAAACAACACATTTCACTGCACCTACCTGGTATGTATGTGACAACTAAAATACAAATGAAATGTATCTCCAACTCTATATACTTATACACCTGTTTGCTCTCTAACAGAAAGAAGCCTTGGTTGAGAATAGAGAGGCTATGCAACAGTATTTACAATATTTATAAGATACATATTATGTGACTATCAGTCGTGTGTCCAACCCTATTGTAATTGTATAAAATACTGCAGCCTTATTGTAATAGTGAATAAACATGGGCAACAAACCTTCCAGATGAAGAATTCCCACCTCCCTTATTTTTCTTAATGTTTTAAAATGTCTATTCCCTCATGCAGCAATTACTAGCGTGCTAGGAGATGAAGTCGGGGTTTTGTTGTTGTTGCCATAAGCAAGTTATCCTTCATAGAAAAGCAGAGAACTGAGATGTAAGATCTGAGCTCCAGTGAATGTAATCCATTCTAAGTAAACACCAACACTCACTCAATACACACAGAGAGAGAGAGAGAGAGAGAGAGAGAGAGAGAGAGAGAGAGAGAGAGAGAGAGAGAGAGAGAGAGAGAGAGAGAGAGAGAGAGAGAGAGAGAGTGCTTGTGTTAACTGTCCTAAGAGCTTACTAGGTTAGAGTGAAGAGCCAAAGGGGGGAAGGTGTGTAATGCGAAAGCACCAGATAAGCCATGCATTATTTAACCTGTGGTCGACTGGGGTGTAGGTTATGTAGTATACAAGCCTAGTATATGCCAAAAAGTTTTTGGTCCACTTCTCTTGGGTGTAATACTGCTAATAAGGAAACGTGTTCATGATTCCTATGCAGTGAGCACTCATAACTGTAATTGCATATTAATGAAATCTCTTTGATTATGTGTTACGGGCACGTATTGCAATATCACCACCATCAGGACTAAAGACAATTAACGTTGTGACTGAAGCCAAATCAATGAGGTAGTTTTTACGAGGCAAATTCTTCTGATCTGAATTTACCTGTGCGGAAAAGCACGCACTGCTAAAATATTCTAAAAGAGCACGCCACTTCAAGGGAGAAAACACAACAACTACCAAAAGAGAGGCCTTATACGCTTCTCCCATGTTTCTTGTCAAAACTCACTTGCTTTTTTTTGTCCTTGGTTATTGTCGACGGGTGTCTAGCGGAGCTAAAGGGCAAGATTTGTATTCATCCTTCCATGCCCATTGATTACCCGGCAGAAGCTGACTGTTATATGCTGACAACGAGTCCCTGGAAGACAGCACCCGGAGAAGAAGCTAGGCAGGAACAACCTTGGAGTCAATTCATACACTGTAAGGTATTGTCTTTCTGTCACAAATTGCAGCCTTGAAATTCTTTCTATACTGTAACCCCTTTTTTTTAGACCCACCTGTATACAAAGCATTTTAGGCATTTTTCATAGGCTGTTTTAACAAACGGTACATAGCTAATTAAAACAGCAATGTTCAATATGTAACACACGTGGATACCTAAACAGTGTCGTCCTTTGATTACACTGTCCTATAGGTCCTCTATATAAAAATGATGTATTTTCAATAGTGTGGTTAAACACGAGGCATCATGCATTATGAATGGTACCCACATGTAAATACCAAGAAAACAAACAACTTTCTTCCCATCTGGACTTCTGCATGTTGAAGAGCTATCTCTGTTCAGTTCATTGTGAGGATTGAACCAAACCGACTGGCTCAGGCTCTTTATTCACTGTCTGTAACTAAGTAACCCGTCACAAAATTGCTGAGAGTCTCTCTTTCTATATTGGTTTTGTCACAGTACAATCTATCTTTTTTTCTTGCTATAAGCCTCCAATTTGTAGTGAATTACTGGCCTGTTCCTGTATATTCCCTTGTGATTGAAGGGGAAGTATTCAGGACAAGATTTATAGTTGTTAATTGTGGTATTGAAAAATTCACAATAGACTACAAAAAAGGCACAAAAGTGAGATGCACATCTGGAATAGTCGTTGTAAGTGAAGCCAAGTTCTCGTCCTGGGAGGAAAGTAAAAACCAGTCCTGAATTTGAACTAGCTACACCCTGGAGATTACAAAATATTTTCCCCTGTCAACTAGGCCGCAGGCCTTCAATTCCCCTGGCTCCAAACCTCTCTTGAACCTTGGTCCACATTTCCCTCTCTGCTGGAGTTGCATTTGCACTGTACTGAAACAAGACATATTTTGTATTTGATTTAAACTAGCATCAAATGTGACATAAATCAAGAGTGAAGCGGACGTCGGATTTGAAACATTTTTCCTCTGCATGCACCCTTCGCGGAATGAGAAAACAATATGGTCGTCCCTCTGTTGCCCTGGATGACCAAGGCCTAAAGTTAAACCCACCTGCAGTTTTCAAGGAAGCCTGTTTCCCAGGCCCTCACGGGGGTCCTAGAGAAACCTCTGAGTACCTGAAAATGACTTGAACTGTTTCCAAAGCACTAATGATCACTTGCTTCCTTTCCTTTCCCACTATTCTCTATCAGCGAGGCCATCCATAACGTTGGCTGTGTATCTGTGCATTTTCCTGCTGGTGTTGATACACTGAACCTAACGGTGACAAAGTGCTTCCAGTTGAAGCTCGCATCCGCTACAAGACTATGGTGCTTGCCTACGGAGCTGTGAGGGGAACAGCACCTCAGTACCTCCAGGCTCTGATCAGGCCCTACACCCAAATAAGGGCACTGCGTTCATCCACCTCTGGCCTGCTCGCCTCCCTACCACTGAGGAAGTACAGTTCCTGCTCAGCCCAGTCAAAACTGTTCGCTGCTCTGGCTCCCCAATGGTGGAACAAACTCCCTCACGACGCCAGGACAGCGGAGTCAATCACCACCTTCCGGAGACACCTGAAACCCCATCTCTTTAAGGAATACTTAGGATAGGATAAAGTAATCCTTCTCACCCCCCCCCCCTTAAAATATTTAGATGCACTATTGTAAAGTGGCTGTTCCACTGGATGTCATAAGGTGAATGCACCAATTTGTAAGTCGCTCTGGATAAGAGCGTCTGCTAAATGACTTAAATGTTAAATGTTAAAACAAAGATCAATTGAGAGACTGCATATGAATTGGTGATTAGGTGGCTCTGTTGGTGATTTAAAAAAAAATGGATTCTACAGGACGTGAGTATTAGATTTCACATTGGACACAGTGGAACCCAGCTTGACAGGAGGTGTGTGCAAGAGAACAGAAATATCCACACCTTTAATTACAATGGTGGTACCGCTCTTGGTCATTCCAACAGAGCTCCATCACACCAAATTAAGGTCATATGTCATTTTCACAACATTTGGTTGCTGCTTTGTCCTTTAGATGGAAAAATACAACCAAGACCACAGTTTACACTGCATTTGCATCACGTGTGTTATGGAAGATGTCGAGGGACTTCACCATCCTTTGTGCCACTACCATTTCACTCAAAGGGATATAGGGAAGCTCTAGGGTGATAAATGAGCTAGACGTTGGCACCAGGTTGGTTCACGTTCCTGTGAAGACCAAGTTTCTTTCAACAAGCACACCACCTGCCCCTCAGTCCCATCTCAACCAAGCTTTTCACTCAGGTGAATACCTCTCTCTCTGCTCCCCATCTCAGTTGGACTCTCTCCACTGTTCTCCAACGTCTTTTAAGTAGTCTAGCAGAACAGATGGCCAAACATGTAGCTGACCTAAAATACATTGTTCCTCTGGGATGTGTTTTTTTGCTCTCAATATGGCAGAGCATTCTATGGAATAGGGAAGACTAGATCTGGAAATGGCAAAATGGCCGCCATCATAGGGGAGGATAAGACACTGATCTAAATGTATTACTACAGTGAGGCCGAGAGGTATTTTAGCAGGAAGGCCCCAGGAATGGTAGTCTTAAGCCTAAATAAAACAACATTGTTGACATTTAGCAGCAAACTGACCCTTTCGGAGACAATCAAGAACAATCTTTCACAGTGTGGTAAATATCATGCGATAGGGACCGACAGCAAGGATGAAGACCTTGTTGTGGAATAGTAATGGTGAGATCCCCATACAGAGCCCCATCAAGACCTTACACGGACTAGACATCAGACTAGACATCAGGCTCGTAGCGCTCCAGCAGGTATATCTCACTGGTCACCCCCAAAGCCAATTCCTCCTTTGGTCGTCTTTCCTTCCAGTTCTCTGCTGCCCATGACTGGAACGAATTGCAAAAATCTCTGAAGCTGGAGACTCACATCTCCCTCACTAGCTTTAAGCACCAGCTGCCAGAGCAGTTTACAGATCACTGCACCTGTACATAGCCCATCTGTAAACAGCCATCTATCTACCTACCTCATCCCCATACTGGTATTTATTTATTTATTTTGCTCCTTTGCACCCCAGTATCTCTACCTGCACAATCATCTTCTGCCAATCTACCATTCCAGTGTTTAATTGCTATATTGTAATTACTTCGCCACCATGGCCTATTTATTTCCTTAACTTACCTCATTTGCACTCACTGTATATAGACTTTTTGTTTTATTTTGTTCTACTGTATTATTGACTGTATGTTTTGTTTATTCCATGTGTAACTCTGTTGTTGTATGTGTGGAATTGCTACGCTTTATCTTGGCCAGGTCGCAGTTGCAAATGAGAACTTGTTCTCAACTAGCCTACCTGGTTAAATAAAGGTGAAATGAATCAAATAAAATAAAAACTATAGCCAATGTCGGTATCTATTAATGTGCTCTTGATAACACATAATAGAAAACATTTTTGCAGTTAGGATATAAAACTTTTAGCACCACATGGATAAAGGCAAAGTAGCTAGTGCATCCGTAATGTAGAAAACCTCTACAGAGGATTTCCCTACCAACCACATCACTCCCCTTGTCTGACTCACAGTGTCGTGAACAGTCGAACCAAAGTAGGATCTGACCTCCCTGAAAACAACCTGCGCTTGAACCCTATGATGCAACAATCGCTAGTAATCGAAAACACTTGTCATGACGTAGACACGACGCACTCATAGAGATAATGTCACCAAGATGTTAGTAATGAGTCATAAACAAAGAACACCAGTGGTGAGTGGACCAATGACTGATGAGTCTCAGTCAGAACCATGTCCAGTTTTCTTAAAGTGTTCCCATCACTTCGTTCAGGCCAGACAAATTGACCTCAGGCACATCAATCATCTCTGGGGAAATGTATGAAGACTTGGACTAGTCTGTTAATCATTCTGGTGGGTGTGAAATTGTTTGGCAACTATCCTCTGATAATTCTTGCAAGACCTTTTTTTGTGTGGTCTCAGAGGAAACCATCTAACATATATTTTCTTCTTCTACTTGAAATACCTACACCTTACTTATATGATTGCATGGTCATCACTACAGTACTACTATGGTCAGTCGTGTTCCCTGGTTTGTCACATCCAATCTTTTTTCAATATGTAAGTAGGAATGTTGAAAGCAGTGGCATACCCCAGTGCCTTGTTCTAAGCCAAGACTGCCAATGCTGACTGGATTTCTCATCAAGATCACACACAGAGATACAGAGTGAAACCTCCTCTTGTCAGCCCACATACTTTCCTTCACTATACCTCAGACCAGTACATTGCGTTTCCAATTTTGCTGTTACTTCAAAATATATTTCCCACTATTAAATTAACAGTAATTTTAAGTACTACCAGCAGTCTCTCGGGGCCATTCTGAGTTAAAATACGGACCACAAAAGCAATATATCGGCTCTAGTTTTCCAGCGGGTTAGTGGGGGACACCGCTCAACAATTTGCTCTACAAATTTTTTGGCCACAAGATGTGGTAATTCCCCCTAATACCTCTGTAATAACAGGAAGCATGGATCAGGTCTGCCCCAGGAGGGTGGGTTAGTTTGTGGGTGGTTGGGTGGGATTAACGTCGCGTGGAAAAGGACACCCATACTCACAGCAAAAGGACTGAGTGCCAATTTGGAGCGCCTCCCTCTTCGGTGGCCGTAAGCCCAGGCCTCTCGGCCCCCACCCACCTTAACTCTCTGGCATGGAGACAGCACCTCCACATGACTCACAATGGATAGAGCAGAGTTCACAACGCACGACCAGTCAGCGCCAAACCCCTCTAAACACAAGCTTTGTATTCTAATGACCTCCTAAATTGTGAAGTGATTCATTTTCCGTCCATTAGTGCAACCGGGGCGGCAACAGCTCTCCTCCAGCTAATATTCTTTAATTCACATTACAAAGGGTGATATTGTCCGGCCGGGCGACTCTGCACTTAATGCCTGCAATTACATCACATTACACATGTTGAAATGACCCCCCGGGACCGGCCTAGGAAATCTTTTCCGCCCTTATCTACTCTGCTGTCCAAACACCTGACAGGCTCAGCAAAACAAAGCTGATGTACCACATGGATAAAGTCGGAATCAACAAGGCTTCTTTTTCTATCTTCAGTTTTTTTTCACTCTTCTCTTTTCCCTCATCTCTATATCCTGTTCGCATCGGTTGCCTTTGGCTTCATTAAGAAATAAAACATTTGGGAATGTTATTGAACTGTGCAGATGGTCAACATTCTTGAAAAACCTGTAGTCAATTAGAGAAGTACAACACACTTTCTGTCCTGGCAAAATGTCTGAGTGTTATTTCGTGGCAGTTATTTATTGCTTTATTACCCAGAAATCAAATTAGTTTGTGTTGAATAGGTTGTGCGCAAAAATGAAAGGGATTGATTCTCCTTGCAGGGTTGAGTTGATACGACCAGGCATAGGAAAACAGACCCAAGTCAAGCCCAGTGAAAAGGTTGAGCTAGGCGGATGTGAGCAGTGCAACCACTGGTCCACAGGAACCTGTGCTTGGCACCATTAGCAGGGTGAGGGCTCATGACTGTTCATTACAGGTGATAAGTGCTCACAAAGGACCGGGCCTGCATGGTTTGACAGAAAACACTGGGTCTGGAAATAAAAAAGGCCTTTATGGGCCTGCCTATAGACAGGTTCATTCTTCAGAGCTCTCTGGAGACGCCAGGAACTGGGCCACTCGCTGGAATAGTCCCCCTGTGACCCCATTCCACCGCTACACCGAGAGTGCAAGCGAGGACCATGCCAATTAGAAAAAGAGAATAAAATGAAATATCTAGAAATATAATACATAAATAATCCTCATGTCAGGTGTCGTGTTTTAATCCCCAATTTTTATACCCCAATTTTACACTCCTGTATGTTTAAATTGGCCTGTCCTTTTGTTCAGGCAACTGGAAGTCCAGGGCATACCTCAGCACTGTTCTGAGGTTGTGACCAATCAGTGAAGTATGGTGAAGTAATGATGACATGGACCAATATAATACAGCTGTAAAATCCTACTTTTAGAGTTTTTGTTTGGGGGGGGGGGGGGGGGATTTTATTAGAATCCCCATTGGCTGTTGCAAAAGCAGCAGCTACTCTTCCTGGGGTCCACACAAAACATGAAACATGACATAATGCAGAGCATTAATAGACAAGAACAGCTGAAGGACAGAACAACAACACAAAATAAACAAGGCACAAGTAGCCTACATATCAATACATACACACAAACTATCGAGGTCAAAATGATTTCATCGGAGATACCAGTGTGGCTTTTCCTTTTCTTTTCTAATATTGTATGGAACATGTCTTGAAGAGGAAGCATTTTAAGCGTGGGTCTGCTGGTCTGAACTGGTGACTAGAGGTGTAGGTGTAGCTGATATAATGCTCTGTACCATTGCATATTGGTCCAGCTGCCATGCATTGAAAAAAATATAAACGCAACATGTAATAATAATAATAATAATAATATATGCCATTTAGCAGACGCTTTTTTTTTTACAGTCATGTGTGCATACATTCTACGTATGGGTGGTCCCGGGGATCGAACCCACTACCCTGGCGTTCCAAGCGCCATGCTCTACCAACTGAGCTACAGAAGGACCAGTGCTGGTCCCATGTTTCATGAGCTGAAATAAAAGACCCCAGAAGTGTTCCATACTCACAAAAAGCTTATTTCTCTCAAATTTTGTGCACAAATTTGTTTACATCCCTGTTCGTGAGCATTTATCTTTTTCCAAGATAATCCATCCATCTGTCAGGTATGGCATATGCTCAATGCTCACTAACAGTATCAATGCTCACTGATGAAAAACAGCATGATCATTACACAGGTGCACCTTGTGCTGGGGATAATAAAAGGCCCCTCTAAAATGTGCGGTTTTGTCACACAACACAATGCCACAGATGTCTCGTTTTGAGGGAGCTTGCAATTGGCATACTGACTGCAGGAATATCCACCAGAGCTGTTGCCAGATAATTTAATGTTAATTTCTCTACCATAAGCCGTCTCCAGCCAGATTGGCGGTGGGGATATGGTATGAGCAGGCATAAGCTATGGACAACGAACATAATTGCATTTGATCAATGACCATTTAAAAGCACTGTGACAAGATCCCAAGGCCCATTGTCGTGCCATTAATCCGTCGCCGACACCTCCTGTTTCAGCATGAAAATGCACGGCCACATGTCGTAAGGACCTGTATATAATTCCTGGAAGCTGAACATGTCTCAATTCTTCCATGGCCTGTATACTCACCAGACATGTCACCCAGTGAGCATGTTTGGGATGTGTACGATGTGTACGACGACGTGTTCCAGTTCCTACCAATATTCAACAAATTCACACAGCCATATCTGTATTCTGGCCACAATCAACAGCCTGATCAATGGATGGAGATGTGTCGGGGTGCATGAGGGGGTCACACCAGATACTGACTGGTTTTCGAATCCAGGCCCCTGTCACGCCTTGGTCATTGTATCTTGTGTTTTGTTATATGTTTGGGTAGGCCAGGGTGTGACATGGGTTTATATGTTGTATTTCGTATTGGGGTTGTATTAATTGGGAGTGTGTATATTAGGGGTGTGTCTAGTTAGGCTTGGCTGCCTGAGGCGATTCCTAATTGGAGTCAGCTGATTCTCGTTGTCTCGGATTGGGAACCGTATTTAGGCAGCCTGAGTGTGAGTTGTATTTCGTGGGTGATTGTACCTGTCTTTGTGTTAGTCACCAGATAGGCTGTAATTAGTTTCACTCGTTTGTTGTTTTTGTATTTTCAGTTATTTCATGTACCGCTTTATCTTCATTAAAAGTCATGAGTAACCTACATGCTGCATTTCGGTCTGACTCTCTTCAAACAGCAGATGAACAACATTACAGCCCCTACCTTTTTTCTAAGGTATCTGTGACCAACAAACAGAAGCATATCTGTATTCCCAGTCATGTGAAACCCATAGATTAGGGCCTAATGAATTTATTTTAATTGACTGATTTCCTCATATGAACTGTAAGACAGTAAAATATTCTTAATTGTTACGTGCTGCGTTTATATATTTGTTTATCCGTGTATATTGAGGACACTGCCTCAAAGTCACAATATCAATGATAACACAATATATTGGTGTGAATGCGTGTCAATACTTTAGGAATACAATCATAATGCATTATACTCACAGGCTGTCATAACGAACCCATAACAACCCCAATATCTCTTACATGGTTTCACTTTCCCCTGTTCTTCAACCTTTCTGCACAGATGTTCGAAACATTACAAAATCAGGGGAAAATAAAGAGCAAGCATATAGGTTCCAAGACTGCAAACAAAAGAATGTTTTAATGGTAGTGCTTAAGAAAATATGTTGGACTGGTTTAGAATTCAATTACGTTGTGATTGAGTGTTGACATTTCTGAGACTGCATGACAGGAAATTCATTTAGAACCAGAACAGCTTGGGAGGGTTGGGAAGGTTGCTCCACCAGCAGTAAAATAATTCTGCAAGTCCAAGGTGATTATGGAACGAATAGTTGTATGGGTCAGAGAGTGGATCTTAACCCTCAAGCTACCAACATATTTTATAGACATCGATTACTAACTGGGGTTATTTTGACCCCAGCAAGAAGCAATTGATAAAAGCAGCATAGCAAAATGTCAACTTATGTCTTATCAAAACATCATTAGACATGTGATTAATGTTAACTGAAAAAAATAGACCTAAACGGACTGTTCTTTTAGCAGATTTACAGTTAATTTGCATATCGTGTAAAAAAATAATTACAGGACATGCAAAGTACAATCTACATGAGCACTAAAAAGCTAATTTACCATCATTTGATTATAGTATCATATAGTTTCCCGAATTTTGAAGTAAAAAATGAACAAAAAACGTGCCTATCGTGAACTAACAAAGTGGTATGTATTCATGGGGGCCAAGGGAAGCCAGGCTTCCCCCCAGAACTGACCAATTAAAAACAAACAAAACATCAAATACATTTTCTTTCATCTCTGTGTTTCATAATTTCCCTTCAATTCTTAAGAGACTGATTGCATCTAACCGGAGAAACCATCAGAGTGAGCGAAAAAGCGCCACTCAGTCTCTGTATATGTAGCCCACCCGTAGCACTGAATGCAAGGGAAGCCAATACTAGCCAATAATCATTGAGATGAACTGAGTGAGCTCATCTGTGAATGGTTCTGGCGCAGTGTCAAGTGTCAAGGGAAGCCAATACTAGCCAATAATCGTTGAGATTAGCTGAGTGAGCCCATCTGTGAATGGTTCTGGCGCAGTGTCAAGTGTCAAAGGAAGCCAATACTAGCCAATAATCGTTGAGATGAGCTGAGTAAACCCATCTGTGAATGGTTCTGGCGCAGTGTCAAGTGAAGCCAATACTAGCCAATAATCGTTGAGATTAGCTGAGTAAACTCATCTGTGAATGGTTCTGGCGCAGTGTCAAGTGTCAAGGGAAGCCAGTTTGGATTGCAATCACATCACAACAAAAGCAAAACGTCATTGACGGAACAAACTTTAATTGTTGCATCCCGTGGCTAGCTAGCTAGAATTGGCCCTTTCCTAAATTAGCCATGGATGGAGGTAGGGATTTGGACATGCGTTTTTACCTAATTCTCTGTGCTGGCCAAAGATTATAACGGTGATTCTGTTCCAACCATAAATTCACACATTGTGTGTAACGTCGTTCGTCTGTTGAATGAAGAGAGTCAGACTGAAATGCAGCGTGTAGGTTACTCATGATTTTAATTAAGTAAATCGCGGTACATGAAATAACTGAATAAATACAAAAACAACAAACGGAATGTGAAACCTATTACAGCCTATCTGGTGAACACTACACAGAGACAGGAACAAACACCCACAAATGTAATACGGTTCTCAATCAGAGACAACGACAAGCACCTGACTCTGATTGAGAATCACCCCAGGCAGCCAAGCCTAACACCCCTAATCATACACAATCCCAATTACTACAAACCCTAATACGAAACACAACATATAAACCAATGTCACACCCTGGCCTACCCAAATTATGGTGGAAAATAAGTATTTGGTCAATAACAAAAGTTTCTCAATACTTTGTTATATACCCTTTGTTGGCAATGACAGAGGTCAAACGTTTTCTGTAAGTCCTCACAAGGCTTTCACACACTGTTGCTGGTATTTTGCCCCATTCTGTCACGCCTTGGTCATTGTATTTTGTGTTTTTGTTATATGTTTGGGTAGGCCAGGGTGTGACATGGGTTTATATGTTGTATTCGTATTGGGGTTTGTATTATTTGGGATTGCGGCTGATTAGGGGTGTGTCTAGTTAGGATTGGCTGCCTGGGGCGATTCTCAATCAGAGTCAGGTGCTTGCCGTTGTCTCTGATTGAGAACCGTATTTAGACAGACTGACTTTCGCGTTGTAATTTGTGGGTGTTTGTTCCTGTCTCTGTGTTGTAGTCACCAGATAGGCTGTAATAGGTTTCACGTTCCGTTTGTTGTTTTTGTATTTTGAGTTATTTCATGTACCGCTATTCCTTCATTAAAGTCATGAATAACCTACACGCTGCATTTCGGTCTGACTCTCTTCATACAACAGACGAACGACGTTACACATTCCTCCATGCAGATCTCCTCTAGAGCAGTGATGTTTTGGGGCTGTTGCTGGGCAACATGGACTTTCAACTCCCTCCAAAGATTTTCTATGGGGTTGAGATCTGGAGACTGGCTAGGCCACTCCAGGACCTTGAAATGCTTCTCACGAAGCCACTCCTTCGTTGCCCGGGCGGTGTGTTTGGTATCATTGTCATGCTGAAAGACCCAGTCACGTTTCATCTTCAATGCCCTTGCTGATGGAAGGAGGTTTTCACTCAAAATCTCACAATACATTGCCCCATTCATTCTTTCCTTTACCCAGATCAGTCGTCCTGGTCCCTTTGCAGAAAAACAGCCCCAAAGCATGATGTTTCCACCCCCATGCTTCACAGTAGGTGTGGTGTTCTTTGGATGCAACTCAGCATTCTGTCATTAATACAGGTAACGAGTGGAGGACAGAGGAGCCTCTTAAAGAAGAAGTTACAGGTCTGTGAGAGCCAGAAATCTTGCTTGTTTGTAGGTGACCAAATACGTATTTTCCACCATAATTTGCAAATTAATTCATTAAAAATCCTACAAAGTCATTTTCTAGATTTTTTTCTTCTAATTTTGTCTGTCATAGTTGAAGTGTACCTATGATGAAAATTACAGGCCTCTCTCATATTTTTAAGTGGGAGAACTTGCACAATTGGTGGCTGACTAAATAATTTTTTGCCCCACTGTAGGTTGTAATATACCATTTTTTTCTGTCTTGGCTTCCCCAGTGATTTTATATACACACCGCTACTGCTAACACTCACTCTTGACTTATTTTGCCACTAGAATCATTGACTTTGCTGATAGCTACTTTGTCGTGTAAAAATGTACTTACTATGACTGAGATACAGTATGTGGTTGTCCCACCTACAGTAGCTCTCTTAAGATAAATACACTAGCTGTAAGTTGCGATGGATAAGAGCGTCTGCTAAACGACTGCTATGTAAATGTAAATATAAATGTATGTGTTAAGAACGAAGTTCACCCATTTTAACATCTTGGTCTTATTTTCGTTTTTTCTGTGCTTTTTGCTGATCCCCCATTTTTTTGTTTCGTTACAGAGAAAGTTGGTTGCCAAGTTTTGCTGGTCATCCCTTGCTATTGACTATAATGCAATATGCAAATATTAGAAAACACTACAATACTCCACACCAACTCATATTACGTCAGAATCCCAGTATGAATGATGTTGCTGCACAAATATGTTCCACTGTGCCATGAATCCGTGTTTGAATGATGCTGGTTACAACAACAACAACAAAATGAGGCAAATGTGAATTTATGGGACAGTGGAACATTTCCAAAAATGTTCCAAAACAACAAGTGCAGAGACATGGTTGAGAATGGATTCTGGTGTAATATGAGTAGGTTTGGAGTGTTTTGGAACCTTTTCTAACATGCTGTAGACACATTTTCACAATGTATTGTCGTCAAAGGCAAGTGAAGGCCAATTTTCTCTGTAATGAAACATAAAATCAAAGAATGGTTTTGGGGATCAACTAAATTACAGAAAGAAGGAAATTAGTCTACATGTAAAATTGGGCGAACTTCCCTTTTAAACAGACAGTAAACAACTATTTGAAATATACTTAATTTTACTGACAAAAATATATTAAATTCACTTGAAAAATGTATCCTGAGAGACACTGGCCAAAAATATGGCTTAGTTTTTTTAGCATTGCTTTTAGTGAAACAATGCGAGTGGTATGTGCTATTGCAGCATGCCTCAAAAAGTCACTTCAAACCAAATGATATAGCACCCAAAATATCATAACAAGTTGCACACATAGAATATTGGTGAATATTATAGGAATTCAGGTGTTTACATCACCTTTTCAGTAGAATAACTATTTTTCATCGAATACACACCAATGCAGCACTTTGTGCACATTCAGAGGGCAGCTGGTTTCTGTATTAAGTATTGATACAACTGGCAGACTTTTATGAGCTGTTTTGACGGCAACTAAGCATATACTGTATCTAAGTTCACTTAGATTTTTTAAATGATCATATGTAGTTATAACCAGTTATAACCATAGGTGAGTGCATACTGTAATGTACTCCATATCTGCAGGTTATTTCATTTTTAATAAGCCCATATTGATACCGAATCACTAAACAATGATTTAGATTTATTAAGAGCAAGTTGATTGACATGAAGTCATGAAAAATTGCACAAATGTAATAAACTATCTTAGGGCTATGATAAAAAAAATATATATATGCCTCTGGGCTCGGTCAAAATTATCCCAGTCGATACCTTGAGGGTTTGTGCATATGTGGATCTTTTGAAGTATATCCCCAATGCTTGCTTTGCATCGTGGGGGTTCCACTTCATAGTAAGCGTACCGATTTATTTACATTGGCAGGCACAGTGAAATATAAAGGTATTAGAGACACTTAAAATTGCATTTCAGTCCTTGCAACTATGTTCAATCGTTTAAAAAAAGAAAACTTTATTATTGTGACGGTACTGAAATCAGAGGGGGAGACGGGTAAGTGAGATAAACATGGGGATTGAGCCCCAGTCGATGACGGGTAGTGTATATATATATATATATATATATATACACACATTACCTCTACATCACAGGCTCTGCATACAATTATGTTTTATCTTCTTGGATCCAACAATCATCCACAAATAAAATTAAGAAGATTGTGACCTAGGCCCACAGTACCCTATATTTTCACTGTTGAAAAGCAAGCAGCCGTCCAACAAACGTATAGAAGTCTAACTTGTTATAATGGTGTACACGGCATGACCCCTGCCTAGTCCTTGATGAATATATCGCCCATCTGTGACAGGCATCGGACACCACGGCCTTAATATAGAGAGCAATAAGAGATGTAGAATCCTGTTCCCGGCTGAACATTAAACTGTCCCACGACATAACCCAACACCTGCACCCTCCAGCCTAAAGGCACGTCCATGTACAGTATTTAATGCCCTTGACTTGGCGGGCCGCAAGGTTGTTAAATTGTTTATAAATTGTCATCCTTCATGTTCTTCATTAAGTGCACTCTTAGGGCCGATTTGGGGGTCCAGTGACGCCTTGACCTATAGTACGACAGGCAGCTACAGGACAACTGACAAGTCCCTCTTCGCTCGTGATGGAGAGGAACAGTTCTGTGACAACAGCATAGGCTACCTTATGTGAGACTTTCAAAGTGTCTCCAGCTTGTGCTTTGATGAAGTAGTCGGACGAGGCTCACTGGGGCTTTCAGAAATAGAACCCAAATGCTTCAAAGACGGAGAAGACAAATTGTGAAAGTGTGAAGAATGGAAACAATGTTTCTCAAAGTCGGTTGAAGACAAAAGTGATAGATAAAGTTTATTTTGATGAGAAACGGTTAACAATGTTGCACAACCTTCAAACCTTCAAACTGTTTACATACTACAGTGGCAGCAGATCATTTTACTGATTGGCATTTGAAATAAATACAACTAGAATTATTTATATAAAATGATTGTGTCCGAGTCAAATAATGTAACGTATACTGTAATCATGTATATTGTATTGTCTGTCGTAATAGATACCTTATTATTATTCAATATTATTTAGCCTAATAGGTTTACTTATTGAACACGTTGTCAATAGTTTATTTGGATAGATTTAATGTTATAAAACGATGACTCAGACACCAAAAATCGAAGAGGCTTGTTCCCATCTCCAGGTAATACGAGATATCTGGCGCTAAATAAAATATATTTTCTCTCAAAGATGCCCTTGAGCTATAAAGGTCAGATCCCCCTACTGAAACTTTGAGGTGAGAAAGACAAGTGAGAAAAAAAAAGTGTGAATAAGGTTTATATCTTGGAGCAGTTTCAGAGGGGTAGAAAACATCCCTCAAAATGAGAGCATCATGGGGTTAAGGAGATCTCTCCCTGAATATTCTTTATGGTCATAACAACGGACCTGAGCTTTACACCGTCCATGTCCACTATTCTTATATTTGAAACATGTATTTATTTATTTATTTTATTAACACCATTCTTTGTGTCTCCAGAGACGAGCAGCGCCTAATAAAAAATAAGAATGGGGGGGGGGGGGGGACACCCTAAGTCCTAATAAAGATCGTTTCTACCAGATTTTCTATTGAGGATTTTTTGAACTCCATCTCGGCTAATCACAACGGAACCTATTAGTGCTTGACATTTTTACCCAGCAGCCAAAGACTTCACATCTCGGATGCACTGTGCTAACGGCTGTGGACAGCTCGGCGCTGCAGCCTGGACCCAGGCGGCGCACCTCTGGGCCTACCTGAAATCCGATACCTGAGCCCCAGTTGCCCGGGCTCCATCGATTTCGTGTCAGACGCAGAACTTTTCAGGCCGTGTTGGGAGCTGGGCTCGGAGAGAAAAAAAAAACACAAGTGGGGGTGAGAGAAATCTTAATTAGAACAGGGGGATTTGCAGAACCTGGTTGCAGCTTTGGGGATCTGGTCAATGAATCACATGAAGAGGGGAATGGAGAATACTGAGGGTACAGGTGGAGGAAGAGCCAGATTAAAGAGAGAATGACAGGCCGAACGCACGGCTGCTGTGATGCGATGTCAAGGCGCTCTGTCTTTCTCATGTCGATTCTTCTTTTTATTTTGTGGAGGGGGGTTGTGAGGGTGAAGGTGGGGCCTTGGGCAGATTTGAACTGTTGAACTCATTACAGAGTATTACCCACAAAGAAAACCCTTTGCCGCTCTAATTGCCCAATTTAGGACTGCAGGTGGTCGCAGGAGCTGAGCTCTTCACTTCATCTGCGTTCCCCTCACTCATTTTACTGGTTCTTAGCTTAGCCCCCATTGCCTGTACTTGAAATCATTCTCAGGGAATCACATACTGTAGGTTTATGAGAAAACATACAGTATCATGCATTGTAAAGTGATATAAGTGAATTAAACCGGTTACAAGAGTGGGATCTGTCAGAGAAAAACACTGTTTGTCATTGTATTTTAGTTCCTGTTTTATGTGAGAGGAATAGCTATATACATCTATAATAATACATCTATGGTCATAATTTGCCCTAAAAGCAAACACACATGTGCACCCACACAGAGTGATTTTTATTGATTTATTTTATCTTTATTTACCAAGGCAAGTCAGTTAAGAACAAATTCTTATTTTCAATGATGCCCTATGAACAGTTGGTTAACTGCCTTGTTCAGGGGCAGAATGACATATTTTTACCTCGGGGATTTGATCTTGCAACCTTCTGGTTACTAGTCCAACGCTCTAACCACGAGGCTACCCTGCCACCCCAAAGGATGATGGTATCTGCAGTACAAGCCTTGCAGCGGGGCCAGGAGTGTGGTCTTAGCAGGGGCTTGAGCTGCACAGGGAAACCACACACAACTCCAGCAACAAGAGACATAATTAGCTTCCAGTGCAAAAGAGCCCGGCCCTCATTTAGCACAGGGGACTAATCCAGCTGCTCCTTCACTTGTGGGAGTGATGTCACAATCCAAAGCCCTGTTTGAGGAGGTGTGTTTTTACAAGGTCAGAGCTCCCAGCAGCCAACTCACTACAACACTCACACAGACCAATTGAAAGCTGGGGGGGAAAAGGGTAAGCTATGCCTTGATCCGTTTTTTCAAACTATATTCAAACTCAGAAATTATTTTCCAATTTATTAACAACAGTATTTTGTTAGTGGTAAAATTGATGTATTTACTTACTTATCTAGAATAATGCAGTATAGGAATTGAATAAGAACCGCTCCTTAAGGAATATATTGTAAATCCCAACAAGAACCTGGTGGATGTGTCAACAGTCTCCATTTATTGGGCCGATTCATGGATCCTGAGATCCACACACCGACACACACGCCATCCATCTTCTGCTGGGGACACGGGCCGCCGAAAGGATAGGAGGAGGAATTACACGCATGAGCGCTACGTCCTCGCATAAATCACCCCGGCCAGGTACACGATGAAAGCCCAGTGGTAGCTGTCGGGCCTGGATTTACTGCAATGTGCTGCTATGCTTTTCATTCAAATATATGTACATGAGACTTGTACTTTCTGCAAGTGCGCGAGGGTCAAAACATTTGTGAAAGGAAATATCTGTGCATTAGTTTCTTTATTTTATTGTATTTTCCAGGGAAAGTGTCACGTTCCACTGGTTGGTGGGAATTGGACAGAGGAAGCAGGAAGGGGAGCTGATGACAACATCTGGTACTGATTTCAGAGATGCCTGTGAAATATGGCATTTAAACAAGACCACAGAAATTCATGTTTCAGCAACTGGGCTGCATAATTGACACTTTTATTGCAGCATCGTGAGTGACACAATTAACCATTTGAATTGTTGTTTTAATTTTAGTTTGTTGGCTGCCAAACCGTGAGGTCACCTCCTTCTCTGTCAACACATCCATTGCTTCGAGACGCTGTGGTTCGCGACTGGATATTACAGCGTTAAACCTTCAAGCGTTACTTATAACTGCCAGGTCGCAGTTGTAAACGAGAACTTGTTCTCAACTAGCCTACCTGGTTAACTAAAGGTGAAATAAAAAATCCAATAGGGTGAGTATTGGTAAAGTGGGACACTTTCTGAAAATGTGCTTTGCTGAACACCTTTCAGAATCTTAACCTCTGACATGATACCATTCTAAATAGCTTAAGAACTCTACTAAACTACACAAAATAAATTAAAAGAAAGAAATATTAAACACAGGATGGATGACTCTTCAAGCCCAATATGTCCTGAGACCACATGTTTTTGTTGATAATGGTAAATTGGGACACCTTGATTTGCAAAGAGGGACTCTTAATTCTTAATTGTACAGGAGCAGAAATGAGAGAGTATATAAGTTATTTAAACATTTGAATGCTAAACTTCAATTATTCATACAATTTATTGTATAAAAACATTATTTAGGTATGTTTATGAAACATTTATAATTATAATTTATGATTGCTATTATTATTATTATAGTTATTATTATTATGACTATTACCACATTTTATTATAATGATACCATGTATATTTAATTGTATAGCCTATAAACAAAATGAACTACATCTAGGCCTATCAGCACATTCTCAACTCTACACTCTAGTGCACATTTTGTAGAATGCAACCAGAAAGACCCTTTCACCCCTCAACAATTTCAATAACACTTTTATTGTCACCTGAGTCAAATACAGCAGAATCAACATTTTATGTTATATACCTGGATGGTTATGTATATAGCTAGCTAGTGTTTTTAAATGTTGGTGAGGTAATATATATGCTAGCTTTTTTTCTCCATCTAGAAGAGTGCCCCAGTTTGACAGTAACAGGGTGTCCCAGTTTGACAGTAACACGGTGTCCCAGTTTGACAGTAACAGGGTGTCCCAGTTTGACAGTAACAGGGTGTCCCAGTTTGACAGTAACAGGGTGTCCCAGTTTGACAGTAACAGGGTGTCCCAGTTTGACGTTAACAGGGTGTCCCAGTTTGACATGAACAGGGTGTCCCAGTTTGACAGTAACAGGGTGTCCCAGTTTGACAGTAACAGGGTGTCCCAGTTTGACATTAACAGGGTGTCCCAGTTTGACAGTAACAGGGTGTCCCAGTTTGACAGTAATAGGGTGTCCCAGTTTGACAGTAACAGGGTGTCCCAGTTTGACAGTAACAGGGTGTCCCAGTTTGACAGTAACACAGTGTCCCAGTTTGACAGTAACACAGTGTCCCAGTTTGACAGTAACAGAGTTTCCCAGTTTGACAGTAACAGGGTGTCCCAGTTTGACAGTAACAGGGTGTCCCAGTTTGACAGTAACAGGGTGTCCCAGTTTGACATTAACATGGTGCCCCAGTTTGACAGTAACAGGGTGTCCCAGTTTGACAGTAACAGGGTGTCCCAGTTTGACATTACCATGGTGCCCCAGTTTGACAGGAACAGGGTGTCCCAGTTTGACAGTAACATGGTGCCCCAGTATGCGACTGGAATACTGGAACACTGTCAAAATGTCAATATTCTAAAAGGTAGTATGAAAATCATTTACAGTCATTTTGATTCACAATTACATCCCATTACAAAATATGTTGTAATGAGATACTGAATATTTTTTTATAACCTTAAAGGGATACTTTCGGATTTTGGCATCGAGGCCCTTTATCTATTTTCCCAGAGTCAAAGTAACTTTGAATAATTTTTATGTCTCTTTGTCCAGTATGAAGGAAGTTATAGGTAGTTTTGTGAGCCAATGCTAGCTGGTGTTATCGCAATGACTGGAAGTCATATGAGTCATACCATGCTAGCGGATACCCATAGACTTCCAGTCATTGCGCTAGCGCTAGTTAGAAACTTCCTTCAAACTGCACGCAGAGACATAAAAATTGTATCCACAAGTTATTCTGACTCTGGGGAAGTACTGTAGCTAAAGTGCAAAAATCCCGAAGTATACCTTTAACATTGTTTACCTCAGAGCACTATGTAATTTTACTTACCATTATGCCTCTGGAGACAAGTGTCATTACATGAGATGCCACGCCCACAATGATGATGCCATACCCATTGAACCAATTGTTTATCATCACATACTTCCTCACTGACACACAGGCATTGATTGTTGGTTATGTTATTGTACACACTTAAAGATATCCATTACAAAGCTTAATAAGTGTCCCACTTGGCTACCTGTTCCACGTTGCCACTACTCACCCTATACAATAGAGATAACAGTGGAGATTCTTATCAGCACAGTCATGTTCATACGAAGTTATGTAGGTCGTCTGGGATTGAGTCAAACGTTGACATACACTGGAAGGGGAATCTCTAGGTTTGAAGAATGGAAAATACCATATTCAAAAAAGGCATTAAAAGGCATTAATATTATGAGTTTTACACACATACACTAAATCAACTTGAACGTTTTTTATCTGCTGTGGCACACGTTTTTGTGGAAAGTTAATGTTAGAGTGACATTTTAAAGGTTTAGTCCGACTGTTGTCTTACCTAAACATAAATAAAACGCTCTGATTCATGAATAAACACACAAACATTAGAACATGAAATCGATATGATCATGACAGCACAAGAAATACAACAATGGTAACACTGATTTACTGCATTAGATACAGAATGTCCCCGTATCTCCCGATGACATTCCATTATGTCATCCCGTGGGCAATACCACCCTGCCTTCTTGTCCTGCGCTGTGGCGTTTTAATATTGACTCTCACCAGGGACATTGGCAAATATCTATTATCGTTTCGGGCGCTGATGATTAAGATCAAAAGAAAGAAAGTCCCCCCCCCCCCCAAAGACAGTGGAAAAACGGACACTTTCCAACAATAACACTATGTTCATTTACATATGTGATGTTGTGTTTTAGATGATCATTCTGGACCCTGTAGGCACTGTGTCCCCAGAGGATCACACTTCTCTGAATATAAATGAAATGAAAGAATTCCTCAAGAGGTAATTGAGGATGGTGGACATCTTAGAAACAAGGAATCTTGAAATGTTTTCATTGTTTGATATATTGCACTGTTTTCTGCAATTACCTCAGACAGTTGATTAAATGGGGATATTTATTAACTGCCAGTTTTATATTCCCTTTAAGAAGTCATGTTTAGTCTTAAAATGTAAAAAATTCACAAGACCACAATAACAGTGTAAACTGTAACAATTTAGTAATAACACTTATCGATATATACAATTTTACTCAAACATATTGCAATCATCAGCCTTTTAATTTGTAATCCTACTGTTATTAATTTAATAACAGTATGTTGAAAAGTGCAGTTTTATAACTGAACTGTTAAGTGTTATAACTCATTCTTTGATCTATAACCATCATTTAAAAAAGAAACATTTCCTTCTCCTAAATGAAATGTTTTCTACCTAAGATCCATATTTTATAATAGTTCCTCAGTGCCTACTGTAAAGTTAATATTAATGCTGAACGTGCAAACATTTCTTTATTTCAACACTCCATGGAAAAGCCTCTCAACACATTTAATTTCGACACTCTCTTATGTGTGAGACACCATGATAAGAAATGTTTTCCCCCCACGTAACTAGTGCAAAACAACACAGTTAAAATAGACGGATGATTAATAGTTGTTTCCACTCTCTATCATATAGAGCTTCTCATTTTGTTGAAGCTCTTAAACCACTGCACCGCAGGTGTCCTTCCACTAGTCCGCCCAGGTCAGCACTTAGGACTCAAATTGCTGATTGAAACACCGACATGGGGTCCATAAGACTTTTGGCTATGCATTAAAGTCAAATTTCACCTCTGAGACCCAAGTGAACAATATAATAAGCACCCCCTGTTTCGAGGATGTTTTCCTTTTACTGACTCCATCAAATGTTGTCAGGATTTCTCAAAACTGAAAAGGTCTCCGAGATCTCTGAGATGTAAAAGCTTTCCCCCGGGACACAACACAACCTGGAGACGCATTTAACTCAACCACTGACACACAGGTGATGTCAAGTAAAAACATAAAGGGTTTCCGAATCGGCATGGAAACGTGGACTATAATGTGACAGGGTTTGGATATGGGTTTGGGACCAAGACCAGCGAGTTACAGGTTCAATGCTCAGATGAGGTACAGAGTTATTTTACCGCTCGGTCTCAAGTTTACTTCAGTTGTCTTAGAAAGTATATAAATGTATAATATAGCATTACAGTTTAGTGTAAGTTGCTAGTAGAAGAAATAACAGCACATTACTTCATGTGGATGACTGATATCATTCCAGTCCAAATGAAGCATAAATCGTGTGTATCAAATTCATCACGTATATACCACCAAGAAACATATACAGTGTGTTTTATGTGCAGTATCAAATTAAAGGGTGAACGTTCTGCTCCGTACTCTGCAAAAACCTTCATGAAATCAAAGGTTTTCATTTGAAATGCATTCAAACAATTTCAATAGACTTTTCCGTCAAATAGAAACATTTTTTAAAAAACGTGAAAAAACAAGAATTAAAATATGCTAAAAATACAGATGAAAGAAATTCCATATAATAAAAAATCATCAAATCGTTGCAGGTCACTTGGCATTATGAGCCAAGGCTTGTGGAGTGTGAGTGTAGTGAGTGCAGTCTCTGACACTGTAGCAAGTCTGACCCCCCCCCCCCCTTCCGCCACCACCAAAAGCGTGCGCTCCCCAAAACCTTCCCCCCAGCAGGTGGGGAGCCTACTCATCCTCCTCATCCTCCTCCTGCCGCCCTCTGAACCTCACAGCAGGGTTAATTGTAGGGCCACGCCCCCAGACACAGTCTTCCCTCCCCACACACTTCAAACATGCACGCCATCTATGTGTGTGAGAGAGCGAAAGAGAGAGAGAAATAATAGTGAACACAGGAAATGTACACATTCATTTTGTCCATTCATTCATTCCTTTCTCCCATAGACAGAGCTTGCCTAAATTGATCCAATTTCCCATTACTCAAATAAATGGTCTCTTTTGGTATTTTACAACCAACTTATTCTAGATCAAATGTAAGGTAATAACGTAAAGTATTTCTCATAGTCAAACAATAAGGTTTTTTCAGCTGTACTGACGTTTTTTTTTGTCCTTTCTAATTCATTTGTTTGTTTCAATTGGTGATGTTAACACATCCACAGATGTGGCTTGCACGCTTGCCGGGCTATTTCACTTGGATCCTTACAGTAGACTGGAACAACAGGGCTGACTCTGAGGTCAGTGCTCAAGGCGTCAGGCCTTTCTAGTGATTCTGTCCTCTTTGTGTTTGTCTGTGCTGTGCGTTCGTGTTTGCGGGGCCTCTACCTTGTTGGTGAGTCATTAATCAGAGCGGCAGAGCCCGGCTGGCCCAGGCCCGAGGAGCAGATGTGCCTGTAGCCCCCTCCCCAGATGAGCAGGTGTCGAGCACCAGGCCCTATTGTGAAGTAGAGTGAGCTGACACACTGGAAGGGAGCGGGGGGGGGGGCTGAAGGAGAAGAGCGTTAAAGGATTGGGTGGGCCGGGTGGGCTTGCTCATAGCCGTAGCAGCAATGGGGCTCGGGAGACTCTGGCTCTGAGACTTGTGATTGGACGAGGGCAAAGAATTGGCAGCTGCCTGCCAGGGGGCCATATGGACTGAGCTGACATTTAGCAGCATGAAGCGGGCGTGGGGTGTTTGTGGGCTCGTGTGCGAGAGCCAGGACTTACACCATAACCTTTCAGCACACGGCCACAGTACCTACGTTGACCTGTGGGGATGGTACTGATGTAGTTTTGATGTGACGTGTTTTGATGGTTGAAAAATAGGTTAGGTTTGTAAGTAATGGAATTTAAAATGGGAAGGTTATTTTCTCCAGACAATCTAATCTCCATAATAATCGTGAATCCGACTTCTAATGTGTATGGGTTTAGGTAAGTGATTTGGAAGTGATCGTCACATGGACAATCGTTAACGACACTGCATTTCACTTGCCTTCAAAGAAACTGACAACAAAGTTATCTATTACTTTCACTGGCTAATCCGAAAAACATCATAAAAGGAAAGAACATTCATGTCAGTGATTTAATTTGGAAAATCTAATAATAGATACATTATCTGAGTAAAAAAACAACCCCCTGAATCCTGTTATGGCAGTTAAACATATTGCATTTAACAGTAATTATTTCCCTCTCTCAGTTCCAACACTTGTCTTACACAGATAATGTAATTCATTTACAGCAAACTCCTCTGACAGTCCGTCAAGCTACTGCTAAAGCAGAGTTCTCACCTCTCCTCTAAAGCTGAATTCAAGATAAGATATCATTTCCTGCACCTTCTGTCTTTGAGCAGACCTGGCTCAGAGAGAAAATAAAATCACTGATAAAGAGCCAGTGTCAGTCACATTGGGTTTATTTACTTGTTGGGCTCGCTCACTACCAAGCCGCTAATTGCTTGTTGTTATGAAGTGGACATCTTTTCTATATGGAACGAATTATCACATTATGTGTTCCGTGGTTAGATTTGGTCTCCTGCACTGGTTGTACGACAGACGGTAGATTCAATTATTTAGTGCATCAATATTGGTCCTTCAAGCTGGATTTTAACCAGCGACCTGAGGATTTATCGCCCTCATAGCTTTCCCCAATCCATCACTGGCCTTGGAAAAGGCTCATTGTTCCACACTGCAATTTCAAACAGAGAGCGATTCTTTTCTTTACTTGAATCTTTTTCAACATTTGAACATACAGTATAAACATTACATGACTGTCTGTCGTCTACGCTTGCTTTTTGCCCATTTAGTCAAGACCTATAAGTTATGGAGGATGACGGGAGAATTTTATACCATACTGTATGTCCACATCCTGGCATTAACTTTAAATCATAATTCCCTTAAAGCCTGACATGGGAACATAGGAAACATGGACAAGGGCCAGAGCAACTTTCCATAGGAAGTTATTCTGGTTAACATCCTTGGCACCGACACCTAAGGTCCCCGTGCTATAGGGAATGAGCAAAACCCCTAGGGTCTATAGGCAATCCCATGGACAGGGTGTTCCTTTAAAAACTCCGACAGTCGATGTCCACGCCTGCATGGAAATGTAATTAGCATAATTGTTTTTTTGTGTGCTTAAAAAACAACAATCCGACAGTTTAAGCTAGAGATATCTGCCTATGTAACACTTCCACATCTGCTGTGAAGGGTGACAGACAATGACAACAGTGACATCCTGAAAATGGGTCTTCTCACAAAATCATCTGTAGCATCTGAACGGTTTTGGCCTACAAAACTATTATGACTCCTCTATGGAAAGATGAGACTCTCGCAAACACTTCCATGGCCTCAGAAGACTTGCCTAGAGGTTGAAAACAATAATTGAAGTATATTTGGAGACTGTTTAGTGACACAAATAAGGGGTTAAATACATGTAAAAAAATATATTAAAAAATAATAATAATAATAAAATTGCTTCCTGATCTTTCTTATATGGGACAGACAATTTAGAAGAAACTTCCTTTAGATTCTTTTTGGGGACTATCTGTTGTTTCATGTCGTGAATCTGTTATTCAATGTGTTTGTATGGGCTAATAGCAGTAAGGCCAAAATATATATATATTCTTTTTGATATTTCAAGGGCTCTTAAAACTCCAAATCAAATAGCAAAATTATCCTTGGTATGACCTTAAAACAATTCCATATAGTTTGGTAGTAACCAAACTAAGTAGTCAGGGTGCAGACTCTTGACACAAACCCAGGTCATTTGAGTTATTGCTATTGATCAATAAATCCACACGACCTCTTTGATTATACATCATAATGCTGCCTACTTAGTATCTTGTAAAAAAAAAAAAAAAACGGTGTTGTCCAACAACCTCTATGGTTGACTTGCTTTTTTTCTAGACTATTTAGCATGCAGTACCATTCACAGCTAGTCTATTTGATTGGCAATGATGTCAATACGGGAATTAGCATGTCCAATGGGTCGCCCTTGGACAGGGGTTAAGCAATCCTGGTGAGAAATCCCAAATATGTCAAACTGAGAGATTGACAATGGGATTAGAGGGGTAACTCCCCCAGGTCTATGAGAAACACTCTGCAGTTAGATTGATATGTGCGTCAAATGAATTGATATGATCGTAACAGGAACATTTTTGCGAGCGTCAGCTCTTTTGTTTCCAGCAACATAAATCGAATGTTTTGTTTGGTGCGAAAGTCTCCTGATAGCCACAGGTCTTCAATTTGCCATGAACCATCATTTCCTCCACATCTTGGCAGGTTCAGTCAGTGAGAGAAAACTGGTAGCACCGTAGCCCCGGCGCTCAAGCAGATCCTCCAAGAGCAGGACGGAAGGGCGTACGGTGCTTCCTCCTCAAGCTCCAATGCAGTGCGATAACAAAAGCGTGGGTTTTTGGACATGAAGCATGAAATTGGTTGAAAAGTATATTTCTCCACAGGAAAGTGAAACGCTCACATTCTTTAATGTGTTTTTGGTGTCAAATCTCTGGGCATTCTTCCAGGACCACTTAAACGGTAAAGAGATGCCAAGTGCCCTCCAGCAAAAATAACACAGTCGGCTCTGTGAGTGCTGACACAAGAAAACAACTCGGAATCCTGATCCCACTTCTTTAGCAGCTGCTCTCACATCTTCACCAGTCAATGGTGTGGAATTCCTAGCCCTTTCCTGCAGTCAATGACCAAAAGTGCCCTCTTTAGCCTCATGAGTGGAACGTTGTTCATATTTTTCCTAATTTCATCATTAAATAAATGTTATTTCAAAAACCCCAACGAAAATCTGGTGTTTCTATGTCAAACAGTTTTGTCAGATTTCGGTCTTCTGGGATGTATATAAAGTGTCATATTTAGGATGGAAACTCAAAATGGAATACATTTCAACTCTACATCTGACATGGTCCAGGTGTCCTCTTGTTATAAGTCCATAACCATGTATGTGGGGTGTATACTTTTGTTTCAAAGTAGATTTGTTTAAGATTACCAATAATCACTTTGTGTGACCCTGATTTAGCCCACTGCAGTAAAAGGTTAAAGGTCAAGTTTGAAATCCCCCCCCCCCAACCCCCACCCGCCTAAAAATAACCAAACCAAAGTCAGCCATAATGAAAGTGTCAAGTCTGCATCAGATGTGGAAATGGTAAGAGAGACCCAGGTTAATCAAATTGTTTGCACAATGTAAGATCGTTCACCTCTATGGTTATTGCTCTTAACGGTTTGAATGAATAGATAGTTACAAATACCCCAGTTAGGGTGGCAAAGGGAGGGTAATTACTGAAGACTTTCCAGTGAACTACCAGTACGTTGGTATCTTTCAAGGATTCTATGCAATCTACCACAAGACATCTACCCCTTTGAGTACTTCAGATTATCAGAGTTGTCTGAAATGATCTCTGGCCCTCACATGTAACTCTTTGTTGGAGGCACAATATTTATTTATTAATTAGCCGGAATCAGATCAAAAAAATTATTGTGATTTAAAACACATTTTTCTCCCTTCTGCACAATAACATGTTGAATGAATAATAGCCATGCATTTACAAACGACCAAATATAAACTGTAATACTTCATGTGGCGCTATACATTTAGTATTGACGTTCCATTGATCATTACAAATGCTCTTTCCTTATTACATTTCAATGATGACAAAGTGAATAAGTGTGAAAAGCTACCAGATTAATCTCAAACATAGACAGGTAGATTATTTAAATAGACCAGTGTGGGTTTTTAGTTATTGAATGGCACATTGATGCTTGTAATTATATGACAAAAATGTTACTAGTAAATCCTTTGGATTTCGAAACTTTATTTGAATGTTTGGTAGTTATTTCAGTGGAATTAAATTGGTTATGATTTCAATGAGCCATGAAAGTAAAGTTGGGAAAAAACTAAATTGCCTCTCATTGGTGCAAGTAATTGAAACACTTGCATCATGCCTCCAAGAAACATACAAAACGGAAAAAGGCCCTTAGCAATATATCTGAATTATTTACTATGATGTACAATATTAAAAGTATGTTAATAGTCATATAGTTGCTGTTACATAGTCTAATTATTTCATACTGCAGAGTTGAATTAATTTAAACAAAAATATAACTATGAATTGTATTAATTTAAATCTTCATATAGTTCTCTTTGAACATAGTATTCCTAAAAGTGAGAAACACATTCTACGAACAATTTCATAATTCCATTAATGCTTGAAGTGAAGTTCATTGTTCACTTCATTGTTGATTATATTCTTAAAATGATTCTTAGAACAGCAAAACGTGCCACTGGAGAGCATTTCATCAATGTCCGCCACCTAACATAAAGACTGACACCGCAATGATGTCATGTGTAATGTACAGGTGGTGACAGAAGGTTAGGTCCTCAGGTGCCTTTTTCGACTTTTATTTACTTTATTATGTAATGTCTTTCACCAAGATTTTAGTCAACAAGATATCATATTTGTCCAAATGAAAATACAACACAAAATATGGTTATGCAAGGTTCAAAAATGATTATTCTGTAGCAAAAAGTATCATAGTAGGGGCTAAATAGATCAAACCTGCCTTACCAATGTTTATGCAGTATCTTTGTTTAAATAGACTAATACTTGAATGTGCCTTTATACTTGAAATTGAGGCAGTATTTTGAGGAATGTGAGGAAAGTCTACCTACTATTTTTACTTAACCTGAAACCATTCATTGAATTAATTTCAGTGTAAAAAAAAAAGTTTATATATATCGTAGACTACATTACTTGAGGGTTCGATGGAATAAAGCCGTAACTGTTGTTTGCAGAGGCAAGCGCTAAAATTCTGTAACAGGCTAGTACACTCTGCTGACAGAGAAGGACGAGACAGGACGAGAGGGAAGGAGATGGTCAGAGTCAGCACCTTACCCCAGTGGAGTTCCCTAAACTAGAGTTCACAAGTGCAAGCCACTATTTCCTCACTCAAACCCCCGACCCCAAAAGCCAAGATTTACGGTTTGCCGTCACCACTTCAAAGCGCCACCTGTCACCGTGACTGTCTCTGTCCCTCCACAGACACTGGGCCGTGGCTCTGCACTGGTGTAACCTGGCAGGAGTCCCGCCACCGCCACCACCGACCAGTCAGTGCAGGTTTCCACGAATGCCGGCGTTCGCTGACAGCTGCAGATGATGACAATTAGGCAAATCTGCCATTATGTTTTCAATTTGCCTCCTCTCAAATTAGGGATCATTTATGATCTTCCCCATTGCCGCATGAATGCTTGCGTTTTCTCTCACGCATCAAGTCAGAATCCATCATCGTAACTTCCCCCTGATATGTTTTCCTCTCAGATCTAAAAGTTATGGATTTCTCTCTGAACCGGGGGCCAGGAACCCACATTGTTCTCCCCACCATTCATTTCTCTGCCTTCCCAACTATGCATGTCTCATTTTAATTGCTCGACATCGGAGTTGACAACAGCAGGTCCACGGTTATTTCTCAGCAGTCACCAGCATGAGGCAGGAGCCCTATGGGAGTGTGTGTGTGTGTGTGTGTGTGTGTGTGTGTGTGTGTGTGTGTGTGTGTGTGTGTGTGTGTGTGTGTGTGTGTGTGTGTGTGTGTGTGTGTGTGTGTGTGTGTGTGTGTGTGTGTGTGTGTGTGTGTGTGTGTGTGTGTGTGGGGGGGGGGGGTTGTTGGCACTCTGCGGGATCTGCTGTTTCCTTGGGCTTTTCTGAGGAGGCCGTGGTGGAGTTTTGCCAAGCAACCGAACCCTCAGTGGCACTGGCTCAGCCTCTGTCTGCCCAAGGGACTGCAGCTGCCCCGGCTCCCAGCTCCTTTATTGCCCTGTACCTGTCCCAAACTGGCCCCCTGACAGCACACACACACTCATACACACACTCAGATTAATATATACTGTTCATATCATGTAATATACTGCACCACGTGCAGACAAACACACACACACACACACAAAAAGTTGTAAACGTAACACACAAGTGTACCTTGCTCAAGTATGTGCTCTCACACACACACACACACACACACACACACACACACACACACACACACACACACACACACACACACACACACACACACACACACACACACACACACACACACACACACACACACACACACACACACACACACACACACACACACACACACACACATTCTTCAAGGCCAGCACCAGGCCACCCCCGTCTTCTCACTATTGGTTTAATATGCTGTAACATTTGTGCACATCCCACTGTCACTTGGCCAAAGGGGAATAAAAGTGAAAGTGAAACGGACGCAGTGGGAGTGTGCCGGAGTGGATTAAAATGGCCCTTTCATCTCTCCTCTCTGTAGTCACACACGGGTCCTGCAATGTGATCACTCTCACACACACACATACACACACTAGCGCTGGCACCACAGGGACCCCTGTCAGACCCCTGACTCGACTTGGCACGGCTCTCGGCGGAACGTCAAAACCGACTACGGCAATCCAATTTAATAACCCTCGCGCCCAATCCTAAGCGTTATGTCACTTTTTTCATGCGTTTTATTAATCACAGATTAACCCGTCGTCTCTGCAGCGAGCGTATAGCCCGAGCGGAAATAGGGCCATCAACAATTTCAGACACAATACGAGTATTAATCAGAAATGCCCACGGCGGTTGTTTTTCTTGGCTGCGTGAATGGGAACAGGTTTAGCTTTTATGGCCGCGCTCCGATGAGATGGACACAGGTAGATATTGGGTGAGACAGGTCTAATCACTCTCGGCCATCTGGAGTGGTTTACTGTATCAGAACGACCAAGTGTGAGGGGAGGACACAGAGTAGGAGGAGGGAGGGAGGGAGGGAGGAGGCGGGGGAGAGAGGCAGGGGGAGGGAGGGAGGGGGGGTTCCCCCCAATAAAAGACCCACGCTGACAGACACAATGCAGAGCCCAAAATGAAAAGGAGCAGTGAGAATGTAATCACCACACATTTTTATTAGTCGTTCAAAGTTCTCTTTAATTCCCTTCAAATTTGGTCAAATGACGTGTCATGATTAATTGTATACATTTGGCCAGGGACAGGTACATTTACATTCGGTCAGGTGAAGGTACATTTAGAGGGGTTAGCATTCCATTACAATCATTCCTCGGCACTGGGATATTGACATGAATATTCAATCAAAGACATCTCTCTTCATCCGTGCTCTTAGTTATTATAGAGCGAACGTCAGGGGATAACCAGGGGTTAAATTGAGCAGTGACCCCAGTGCAACAAAGTTCTGCTACCTTTAGATGTCCGAGTGTGATACTGAACACAAAGATCTAACTCAGTCAGAGGACCGACCGTTCCACTAGCCTCATTTTGTCAATTAAGCAATTTCACTCTTTGAAACCTTTATAAAGTTCGGGAAGCTGTTTTAAGTGGCTCAATCAGTACAGAATAACATAGTACACCAAGCTACACCACTAATGGCCAGAGTAGACTATTTCAAGTGATTGACTATTGCGGTAACATGAGCTGAACACAGTGGAAATGGGACCGCTGTCCTCCATATTGTTCTGTGACATATGAGCTGAGAGTAGTGCAGTCTGAAAGCTCCCCGGTCCGGCTCCAGTTGCAGAGGGACTCGGCAGTGTTTTACATGACTGTTAACAGTCAAACCCATCAATCCAGAAGCAGGAAACCCTCCTCATGCAGCACATGTCCTAGATTTGGGTGTTTTACCCCCCTACCAGGAAATGAACTGCAGAGTGAGGGAGAGAGAGGGTGAGGGAGAGAGAGGGCGGGCGGCTGGTGGGGAAGGTCAGAGGGAGGGAGTAAGGGACGTCTATGATTAAATATCCATATGTCACCAGTTAAATGTTGGGGGCTACCAGCGAATGTGCAGGACTGAATGGGTTGCAGATTTCTTTTCCTGTAGGCCTGGGCTATGTGCTGGGTTCACTAGGTGTTTAGTAGCGTGGCAGGGCTGCCAAGTATGATGTTACTGGCTTCCCATGTTAATGTTCATTCAGGAAGGGCCTTTATTGCCGAGCAGCGGGAGAGTTTCAACCAGCTGTGAAAACACTGTTAAATAGGCTTTAGTGCTCATTTCACGAATACTTAAAGTTTACTTATTGAAAAAAAAAATAACTTAATGGACTATGCATGGGCTTTTCCTTACTGTTCTTCCATGAGCATGGACTTCCAAACGTCTCCATATGTGCCAGGGACGGTCCTCGGAGTTCAACCCTCCTGTGAAACTCGATCGCAAAGTTCCAAGAACAGAGGCAGTTGTTTTCTTGCAGTGTTCTGGGATTACCATTTGGCTTGTGAAAATTGCACGTTCCCTTCAGAGCCCTTGCCATGTCAAATTAGACCTTAAACTTTTACCCCAGCACTAAATATAACAGGATGGTCGGGTCCAGCCAAGATGGACCATTGGTGTTCAGTCCCCCCCCCCCACTCACCACCCCTTCAAGAAAGGGAGAGTTCCTATAGCAGTCCTGGCATCCAAAAGGTTTTTTCTTCTTCAGGATGATTGGATTTCCTGATTTGCATGTTTGGGAATGTCTCTGTGTGTGGTGGACATGGTGATGGCTGTGCAGGGAGGTTGAGCTGTGCATACCGTCCCACTGATTGTCATTGGTTAATAGCTAGCTCTTAGCTGTGCACATGGTGTGATCCAATACCCTTGTCATGTGAGTCTGCAAAATCCCCTCCGAAGGTTGTCATGATCCCACCCACACACATAGTTGAGGGTTGGGGAGGAGCTTTTTTTGGATGGAGGTATCAAACGGAAACAGCACATCAGTATAACAGTCTCTGTGTGAGACCACATGTTGGGACGCCTCACCGTTGAACAATGTGGGTGAGAATGTTACGAGAGGACTCTGACCAGGCTAGATTTGATTTGTCCATCACACTTTGCTTTTGTCCCGTCATTGCACTGTTATCAATCAGATCAGTCAAATGTATTTATAAAGTTCTTTTTTACATCAGCCAATGTCACAATGTGCTGTACAGAAACCCAGCCTAAAACCCAAGCAATGCAGAAGCAGAAAAAACCCCAGGCAATGCAGATAACACTGTTATTACAATGACCTATTGCCTGACGTAACAAGTCAGGATCCCTGAAGACCAGTCAAAGCAAAGACTTCAAGCCTCAAACAGACTTCTAGTCTCTTGGTGCTCTACAGAAAGGAAGAAGAATACGCTAAGCTGAACTCTATCTCTTAAAATACTGTATACAGTACATGTGGTATACCTGTAGTATATCTGTAGTATACATGTAGTGTTGCATACATGTAGTATACCTGTAGTATAACTGTAGTATACCTGTAGTATACATGTAGTATTGCATACATGTAGTATACCTGTGGTATACCTGTAGTATACTTGTAGTATTGCATACATGTAGTATACCTGTGGTATACCTGTAGTATACATGTAGTATTGCATACACGTAGTATACCTGTGGTATACCTGTAGTATACCTGTAGTATACATGTAGTATTGCATACATGTAGTATACCTGTAGTATAACTGTAGTATACCTGTAGTATAACTGTAGTGTACATGTAGTATACATGTAGTATACCAGTAGTATACCTGTACTATACCTGCAGTATACATGTAGTATACCTGTAGTATACATGTAGTATACCTGTAGTATACATGTAGTATTGCATACATGTAGTATACCTGTGGTATACCTGTAGTATACTTGTAGTATTGCATACATGTAGTATACCTGTAGTATAACTGCAGTATACATGTAGTATAACTGTAGTGTACATGTAGTATACATGTAGTATACCTGTAGTATACCTGTACTATACCTGCAGTATACATGTAGTATACATGTAGTATAGCATAAATGTAGTATACCTGTAGTATACCTGTAGTGTAGTACACATGTAGCACTGCTCTGTGTTCCATTTCTTTAGCCTTGTCCTCTTTACCGTTGCCAAAATCAAGTCGTATAAGGTTTCAAAAGTGGCGAGGATGGATGTGTCCATCCTAGCTCCAGAGCTTTCTCCCATCTGGAAAACATTAGCATATTCATCTTCACAAGCCTCTAAAATCCAAGGTAGTATACGGGCACATTCCTACCCCTGCATCGATACCTACATCCTCTCCAAACATCAAACTATCCATAAGTCATACCTCATAACTGCGTCTGCATCCATGTCCTTATCAGACGTGATCCAAGAGGTGATTATCTCTGTCCATATTCTTGACCTCAGTGCATACAGCCCCAATATGTCATCTAGTGTGCTTAAACAAGCAATGTTTATGGACCAACGATAAATCACTGAGCCATCATACCAGAGGAATGCTGAACCTTTACGGAGTTCTGTTACTGGATACTGGCAACGCCGGGTCAGAGTGGAGTCTGGGGATTATCTTGGCTCGGTCCCACCATTTCCATTCCAAATGATGTGGGAGTAGTGGCAGCGATGGAATTCCCTCCTGCCAGCTCCTGGTCCTGGGAGGGAAGAGAGCGACAACATGGCTGTCAGCGTTGAGGGCTATTCCAGGGGCCCTGAGCAGGTCCAATGTTTTGATTCACTCAGGCTGATGTTCCCAAGGACAGCTCCAATGGGTCAGTTATCATGGCCAATAGAGGGCTTGGAAATGTTTGTGGGCGTGTTGGTGATCGAGGAAGAAAGTATCTGATGTGTGTTTCTGCACTATACAGCAGGTGAATCAGTAACTCAATAATTGAAACTGAAGCTAAATAGCAGGTTGCTGCAGTAAGCATCACTCATGATTTTGTCAGCATGTCTGGCTTAGGATCCACTGTGTTCCAGCAACATCTCCACTGTTCACAACAACACTGCACCCAGAACACCAAAGCTCTGTTGTGCAGTGGGCACACGTATCGTACATGCGCCTTTTCCATCGTCTCGTCAGAACGACTGAAACCCCTCCAATCACAAGCAGACACCTCTCTAACCAGGAAGTTCCGACTGATAAGTACGGCCACAGACTTGCTGGGCTTTAAAGGGCTGCTACCAACAAAGGAGGACAGGTTTTCCTGATCTCACTGTCTGTTTTGTGGAATTATTCTAGTCTTGGCGACCACACTGCACCAAGAGATAGCCACCAGCCTCGTAGAAAGGCTGGTGACTAACATGAAAGCTGACTGGCTGTGATTGCTGGGAATGTTTTTTTCCCCTTTCGAAAAAAAACTATGAAATAACATACATGGAATCATGCAGTAACCAAAAAAAGTGTGAAACAAATCAAAATAGATTTTAGAGTCTTCAAAGTAGCCACCCTTTGCCTTGATGACCGCTTTGCACACTCTTGGCATTCTCTCAACCATCTTCACCAGGAATGCTTTTCCAAAAGTCTTGAAGGAGTTCCCACTTATGATGGGCACTTGTTGGCTGCTTTTCCTTCACTCTGCGGTCCAACTCATCCCAAACCATCTCAATTGGGTTGAGGTCGGGTGATTGTGGAGGCCAGGTCATCTGATGCAGCACTCCATCACTCTCAGTCTTGGTCAAATAGCACTTACACAGTCTGGAGGTGTGTTGGGTCATCCTGTTGAAAAACAAATTATATTCCTACCAGATGGGATGGCGTATCACTGCAGAATGCTGTGGTAGCCATGCTGGTAACGTGTGCATTGAATTCTAAATAAATCACAGACACCTGTAGTGTCACTCACAAAGCACTCCCAAACCATCACACCTCCTCCTCCATTCTTCATGGTGGGAACCACATATGCGGAGATCATCCGTTCACCTACTCTGCGTCTCACAAAGACACAGCGGTTGGAGCCAAAAATCTCAAATTTGGACTCATCAGACCAAATACAGATTTCCACCGGTCTAATGTCCATTGATCTTGTTTCTTGGCCCAAGCCAAGAAACACTGGTGTCCTTTAGTAGTGGTTCCTTTGCAGCAATTTGACCATGAAGGCCTGATTCACGCAGTCTACTCTGAACAGTTAATGTTGAGATGTGTCTGTTACTTGAACTCTGTGAAGCATTTTTTTAGGCTGCAATTTCTGAGGCGGGCAACTCTAATGACCTTATCTTCTGCAGCAGAGGTACCTCTGGGTCTTCCTTTCCTGTGGCGGTCCTTATGATAGCCAGATTCACCACAGCGCTTGATGGTTTTTGCGACTGCACTTGAGGAAACTTTCAAAGTTCTTGAAATGTTCCGTGGTGACTGACCTTCATGTATCTTTGGGTTCACACCTTTCCCCCAGTCTTTAGTGATTGTTATTATTCTATTATATCACCTTCCCTATATTTCACCAACACTTCCTGTGTTCGGACAGGGACTTCCTGTGTGAAGCTACCATGAGAATGGCTGGTTCGGGGCCTTGGGGAGGAAGTGACTCTCTTTAAGAGAAGAGGGTGACCTTGTCCTCACAGAGAGTAGGGCTCCTTCAGACAGACTGCAGTCTGCAGTACTGGGGGACAGCTGGGCCTCTGTCTCTCCTTTGATGGTTCTAAACACAGCTCCCTACGTCAAAGTCTGCACTTGTATAACACCATCCTCAGAGGAATGGAGAGACATTGAGAGCGAGAGAAAGTGAGGGGGGAGCAGACGAAAATATAAAGACAAGGCTTTGTTCACAAGTTGGCCACTCAGAGGAAGATCAAAGTCTTCACCTATTGATTCCCAGAGGATTTGACTGGAGCTATTTTCTGACGTGTCTGTTCTAATACTGCTTATATGAATCGTCAGATAGGGTTAATATAACAGGTATTTGAGTAAGTGATATTCCTGCAAACATCTCAACAGTATTCCTACATAGTGCAGCTATAAAACTGTGAATGGTTTATGTCTCCACTATTAAATGTGCATTGAGACATCACTTAAGCAATTGTTGTACACCTACCAAGATTTTTCTGTGAATGCCGATACAATAGTATGACCCTTTCCTGCAGTCAAATGACCAAATCGCCCTCTAGTGGCCTCATGGGTGGAATGTTATTAATCTTTTTCATAATTTCATGTTTCATTTTAAAACATTTACACTGAAAATCCAGTATTTCTATGTCAAACAGTTTATTTCTATTTTAGTTTTCTGTTATGTACTGTACATAAAGTTTAATGTTGGTGTAATATTGGTGTGCAAACTAAAAATCTAATCCATTTCAACTCTATCTCTGACATGGTACCAACATTGTGGAGTGTACCAGTGGCTTCCCTAAAAGAAATGACCAATAGAAAAAGAAAGAAACATAAAATAATGTGTCTTTTCCTACAAGAGAAAGAGAAAACATCTAAGTGTGCGAAACAACGTCCCTTTGTCTTTGTATGTGTAGGCCATCTATCGGATGCTGTCTGGTCATAAAGGTGTACGACATAGTTGCCGTACGTAACATTGAATGCAAGGGAAGCCAGCAAGCATTTGGCCTCTCGTGATAAAAAAGTATTAAATAATAGCCAATCAGTGTTGAGGTAAGACTGCTTGTCTGTCGAAACGTTGGACATTAGGTTATTACACTTTTGCATCTGAGCTCCTAGAGTGTGCGGCTCTCCTTTAGTTTATTAAGTGTTCTACTCCGCTAGCCAGCGCCTCGCCTAAATAGGTGTGTGTTTCTTTCTCCTCTAGATTAAGCTGAGTGAGCTCAACTGTGAATGGTCCTGGCACACCAACAAATGTTTTTCAAGGGAAGCCTGTTTGGATTTGGCTTCACTCCTATCACATTGCATCAAGAGAAATATATCATTGACAGAAACAACTTGAATTGTTGCATCTCGTTGTGTTATTGTCCTCCAGTGGCTAGTTAGTTAGCTTAAACTGGCCCTTTCCTAAATTAGCCATGGATGGAGATTTGGACTTGTGGTTTTACTTAATTTTCCTTACTGGCCACTGATTATAACGGCGATTTTGATCCTACCATAAATTCATGCAAATATATGCAAAAATAGATACTGAAATATCACATTTACATATAATAAGTGTTCAGACCCTTTACTCAGTACTTTGTTGAAGTACCTTTGGCAGCGATTACAGCCTCAAGTCTTACTGGGTATGACGCTACAAGCTTGACACACCTGTATTTGGGTAGTTTCTCCCATTCTACTCTGCAGATCCTCTCAAGGTCTATCAGGTCGGATGGGGAGCATCGATGCACAGATATTTTCAGGTCTCTCCAGAGATGTTTGATCGGATTTAAGTCCGGGCTCGGGCTGGGCCACTCAAGGACATTCAGAGACTTGTCCCGAAGCCACTCCTGCGCTGTCTTGGCAGTGCGCTTACGTTTGTTGTCCTGTTGGAAGGGGAACATTTTGCCCCAGTCTGAGGCCCTGAGCACTCTGGAGCAATTTCTCATCAAGGATCTCTTTGTACTTTGCTCCGTTTATCTTTCCCTCGATCCAGACTAGTCTCCCTGTCTCTGCCGCTGAAAAACATCCCCACAGTATGATGCTGCCAGTACCATGCTTCACCGTAGGGATGGTGCCAGGTTTCCTCCAGATGTGATGCTTGGCTCTCACAGTCCCAGATGCGATGCTTGTTTCTCACAGTCTCAGTCTTTATCATACCTTTTGGCAAACTCCAAGCAGGCTGTCCTGTGCCTCTTACTGAGGAGTGGCTTCCGTCTGGCCAGTCTCCCATAAAGGCCTGATTGGTGGAGTGCTGCAGAGATGTATGTCCTTCTGGAAGGTTCTCCCATCTCCACTGAGGAACTCTGGAGCTCTGTCAGAGTGACCATTCTCAGTTTGGCTGGGCGGCCAGCTCTAGGAAAAGTCTTGGTGGTTCCAAACATCTTCCATTTAAGAACGAAGGAGGCCACTGTGTTCTCGGGGACCTTCAATGCTGCAGACATTTTGTGGTACCCTTCCCCAGATCTGTGCCTCGACACAATCCTGTCTCGCATCTCCACAGACAATTCCTTCGACCTCATGGCTTGGTTTTTGCTCTGACATGCACTGTCAACTGTGGGACCTTATACAGACAGGTGTGTGCCTTTACAAATCATGTCCAATCAATTGAATTTACCACAAGTGGACTCCAATCAAGTTGTAGAAACATCTCAAGGATGATCAATGGAAACAGGATGCACCTGAGCTAAATTTTTGAGTCTCATAGTAAATGGTCTGAATACTTATGTAAATAAGGTATTTATGTTTTTCATGTCTAAAAAGCTGTTTTTGCTTTGTCGTTATGGGGTATTGTGTGTAGATTGATGTGGAAAAACATGTATTTCATCCATTTTAAAATTAGGCTGTAAAGTAACACATTTTGGAAAAAGCCAAGGGGTCTGAATACTTTCCGAATGCAACGTAGGTGATTTGATGATGTTGAAATGTTGAAGTTGAAATGGTGCTGGAATAGTGGAGGCAGCTCCTGTTTTCTTTGTGACTTGCAGTAACTCTCTGTGGTTCTAAACCAATCGTTGTTTAGTGGTCCGAAAATGTGGGAAACATTAACTTGCTTGACCCTGATGTAGGTCACGTAACTGTTTGTTACATGCGATATGGTTTCTAGACTTCAGCGGACAGATGTCGCTCTCCCGTTTTGTAATAAAATAATGGTGTGGTTGAATTTATTCTGCCACTGTGTCTTCTTATGGTCTCTGCTTTAGGCCGATATATCACAGTCGCAAAGCATATGAACTAACAGGTTATAAAGCAAACAACGCAATTATCAGAACACATAGGTTGTAATAAATTAAGACTTTTTTCCCCTGGCTTGGCTTCCCCAGGGATTTTACCCATGCACCGCTACTGCATGGTACTGGTGTTTTTTTGTTGTTTTAAGCACCGATCCCTTTTCGTGTATCTGTTGGTTTTGTCTGATTGGTTTCACCTGTGTGTTGTTTAGTTTATTAGTGTCTGTATATAATGTAGGTTGACCCGCCCTTGTTTTGTGCGGGATTGTTTATTTGTCATCTATGTCTGTCGGTGTTTCTTGTGTTCTTATTCTCCGGTTTGTCTTTTCTCCTGTGTTGGATTGTTCACCCTGTGTGTATTGGGTTGACCGTGTTTCTTGTTCACCGGAGAATAAACTTTCATATCGCTATCTGCTCTCTGCGCCTGATTCCACCCACCTTGATTAGATGTGACAGTGTATACTTTTGTTTCAAAGTAGATTTGTGTAAGACTCCCAAGAATCACTCTGTGTGACCCTGATTTAGTCCACTGCATTAAGCATTTATGAATGAAGTAAGGTCATATATAAGGTCACAAAAAAAGTTTGTGTGACCTTTTACATTTTTACTAGGACTAAAAGATTGATCATAATTGGTAATCATTCCATTTGGCAGATATTCAGAATGCAACCTGGAAGGATTCCAAAAAGGAAATCACCAAGGATCCACTATTCATTGAAAGTAGTCAAAGTCATTCTGATTGAATTCCCGCATTTTCATCACTCACCGAGGAGCCAAAGTTTGATCTTTACTAATTGATATATTCCAGCTCTGCACATGAATCATAGAAATCCATACCTTGGGCCAATTTAGCTGTTCCACTCTCTGAGTTTTAATTGAGTCCACATTAAAATGTACTTATAAAATAATAATGGGCTCCCTTGCAAATGAACCTTTCCTGATATTGCAGTGGAAAAATGTGCATGTCCACAAGCAGTCTGGGAGTTCAGAAATCAATATAGATGATTAATAATATATGGGCTACAGGAATAATTAAATCATTTGATGCAAGGACTCAGTCAGCCTTGGCCAACGAAAGGTGCAATTTCGCCACAATCTAAATACAAGTTGCCCGGATTGGAGTTTCAATTACCGGGCTTGAAATAATAACGTGTTAAAAATTACACTTTCAAATATATGTTATTTAATTTAATTTAATTTAATACATTTAGGGATGAGTCCCCTTTCTTCTGACATGAACATATTGCACCAAGTTGCTAAATTAAACTGGTCCTTCATTTGTTGCATGCATCCATTTGAATATACAGATTGTCTGAGTTCCAATGATCAGATAGATGGTGATTTCCCACCAGATAGAATATTCCAGCACAGTGATAGTAGGCTACTATTGCCTGTAAACACGTTCAAATGAAAACATCACAAAATGATTGAAAAACATTTCTCAGTTACAGAAGGAGTGAAGTGCTAGAATCTATCAAATCAGAAGTCAGGTCGGATGACCAGCTATTCATTTACTAAAGCGTCTGTAACAGACAACCAATAAGCAAAGACCTTGTGTTTACCATTTGCATTACAATGTCTTCTTAACCCATACAGCGTTAAGGTCATTCACTACGAAGTATTCATGAATAGCAACACAGAGATTTAAAGAAGTCTCCAAATGATCAAATGTCATCTAGAGAGAGAGAGAGAGAGAGAGAGAGAGAGAGAGAGAGAGAGAGAGAGAGAGAGAGAGAGAGAGAGAGAGAGAGAGAGAGAGAGAGAGAGAGAGAGAGAGAGAGAGATAACAGTACACAGACAGCAGGTGGGCCATTTTGAAAATGTGTTGTGATTAGAACCTATTAGCTGACTACCCACGGATCTCAGCCCATGCCACCTGTACAGCCCTGGTACAGCAGGCATGACACCATCCTGTTACTTGTATCAAGCCTACACATTAAGATTCAGCTTGCATAATACATTAATGGCATTCATTTGAAACTCCTTGGTGAGTTGGTGAAGTCTCGGACTGCTGAGATGAAATGATGGGCATTACGTTCTTGACATCCCATTGCATCTTGGGCATTGCCAAGGCATTGTCAACAATGCCCAGATTCCGCTCTTGCCCATAATGAATGCACTACAATATGTAATGACTGAGTAATCACATTATTTGCAGCATCTACTTTATGCCGATGGAGGTCTGCATCTGTGGTCCTTTAGTAATTGCTGGCCGAGAAGCGAAGGGGGAGGATTTGCATCAGCACATGGGACTTGCATTGCAAATGATTATGGTGAATTGTTTTTGCAACAGGAATGTCCAATCCAATCAAGTTAATGATCTTGAAAGAAAAATACATAAAAAAATGATTAAAATGCAGATGTTTGCTGTCCGATGGATTTGGTGGTGGTGTAGGAATTACTTTCACATTATTTCAATGTAATTAAGGTTTGAACTTTTCAGGGCTTCCCTGTGTCATTTCTTCCACTGCAAGGGAGCCAGGACTGCACAATTGGGAAGGACACCCTAAAGAAATAAATGCAGAAGTTACACCGCTTACAAGAATCAGTGTTGGAATCGATTTGTTTTCTATTCCAATATTTTAAAGACTGTAGCAATATACGTTTCCTCTCCTTGCGTGAATTTGAATGTTCTACAGCATTAGCTTGATAACAACAAACGGACACCGGGCAAACTGTGGTCGTCGCTTGGATTTCTGTGCGATAAAACAGCTTGGATGCTAACGATGCACCACCACTAACACTACAAAGGGTCTCTGAAACAAGATCCTGTACAGTATGCTGCCATAGAAACCCATAGTGACTATAGTCTGTCTTTGTGGTCTACCCTGCCTTAATACTCTCGTGTTTTAGCCTCATAACTGCCACATAAAGAACACTTGCACTTTTTTGTTTTCACATTTAATTATACTGGCTCTATGATTACCAGGTAAAACAAATTATGTGCTTTGTTGGCAGCAGATAAATCTTGGTCTCAATTTGTTGTAATGACCCGTGTAATTTTTAAGCTGTGCCTACATATTGGCTCTTTTAACGTGTATCATTAGTGGGGTTGTATATTAGATATACATTCTGTGGCTTAATTTGGTCTCTCAGGAGCACTTGTAATGATGCAGCTGCTTGAGCTGGGGGTACGGGACAACTTTAATTTATTTATTTTAAATATTGTGAGTAATTGAGTTCTTGGGAGATGTGAGGCAAGCGTGCTGGTAGGGTTCGAAGCCTCTGAAAAATGCATTAATTCCGCAGCGCAATCCGTTGAGGAAATGAATACAGGAAGTTAGAGAGGTATAGGAAAAAGGAAAAATGTTTTTGCACATTTTTAGTGTGGCCTCTTCCAGCTGAAAATGACAGCAGTAACATACCATGACAGTTTATGGTTTCTAAAGGTCTATTTATTACAGACAATCAAATTGTTCCTATGCCACTCAGACCAACAGCAGGTAATGTTATAAATCCACCAGGTCATTAACAGATTATAAAAACATTTGGTAACAGATTGAGAGAGGTATGGAAGAAACCAAGTATTTGTCTCCACTGGAGCCAAATTGATACGGATAACATTTTACATGCATTCCAATTGATGTGTGCTCTGTGACTGAAGGAAAAACAACTGAAAAACAAGCAGGGATTATGAAGTACCAAACAATGAAAGCATGCTTGATGTCAATAAGGCTTAAGCTTCTCAGAGTCCCTGTTGACCCGAGAAGCTTCTGATTTCTTTACTGAGACATGGACATTGTAGGAATCAGAGTGAAGCTGAATAACACACTCCATTAATGTAGAATCATATCCCAAAAAGCATCTCTTGATTTCCTCTCAGCCTATCTTTTGTTTTAAGTGCAAGCGACGTTTTGACTACTTGAGATTCGTCCCCTCTTTGAACCTGGCTACATGCATCATGCCTCATCACTGCTGTCCGACACTCTCAAACCTACACCCTCGAAACACCAGAGCAGAGCACCCTGCTTCCACAGTGTGCCAAACCATCCTCAACCAAAACACAATCACACCCGTGGCGCTGCAGGCTGTTTCTCGGCAAAAACTTTCTCTCCCTCCTGCTTGACCACGGCGCTCGAGGATTGATAAGCACGGCTGCCTCACGCAGTGGATCCTCTGGGAGTCGGCATTGGACCGGGGCCCAGATCAATGTGACCTAAATTCAAATGCGAATTAGAGGGCTGTCAGTGGGAAAGGACACTCTGTAAATGAGCTTAGACAGTGTGAGGCCCCCGGAGGATCTGGGCAGCAGGGCCTCGCCTCCGTCGGAGCGCTTTAATGAGTTCCAAATGGACGACCCGGACCCCGGCTCTGGGCTCTAAGCCCATCCACACCCTTCTTGCCGGCCAACGCTCTGGGACGGCCGACCCCGACGGGGGAGAGGGAAGGCGTGGGGCCCTGGAATTGGGTACAGGACTGGGCAGCTGGAGGCACCTGTCCGGGGGTGCTAGATTGCCTGCAGTTTCAGAGTGCTGAAAGTTGACCCACTGGACCAATCATTATGATTGACAGGAGGCTGGGAAACACCTAACTATCCTGTTGGTAGTGTTGCTCCATTTAGCTGATCAACCTACAGTATAACACTTTGTATTTAGTCTGCCCAACAACATAACCTTTTTATTCCACTGTTAATAGCTTTGGAAGCCAACATAAATGTTTACTAGACTGCGCTGAGGAAACACAGCTTACAGGTGGAAGTAATGTTAATCTTAGCTATACAGTACTGTATCTTTCCATTAGCCGGTTTGCTCAGCCTGGTCTCATAGACTACACGTAACATAGTAAATGTTGATCAGGGAATTCAAATCAAATCAAGTCAAATCCAATTGTATTAGTCACATGCGCCGAATACAGCAGGTGTGTTAGACCTTACAGTGAAATGCTTACTTACGAGCCCCTAACTAACAGTGCAGTTTAAAAAAAATATGGATAAGAATAAGATATAAAAGTAACAAGTAATTAAAGAGCAGCAGTAAAAAATAACAATATATACAGGGTGGTGCCGGTACAGAGTCAATGTGCGGGTGCACTGGTTAGTTGAGGTAGTATGTACATGTAGGTAGAGTTATTAAAGTGACTATGCATAGATGACTACAGAATGTGGCAGTGGTGTGGAGGGAGGGGGGGGGGGGGCAATGCAAATAGTCTGGGTAGCCATTTGACTAGATGTTCAGGAGTCTTATGGCTTGGGAGTAGAAGCTGTTTAGAAGCCTCTTGGCCCTAGACTTGGCGTGCCGGTACCGCTTGCCGTTCGGTAGCTGGGAGAACAGTCTATTATCAGGGTGGCTGGAGGCTTTGACAATTTTTAGCGCCTTCCTCTGACACCGCCTGGTACAGTATAGAGGTCCTGGATGGCAGGAAGCTTGTACCCAGTGATGTACTGGGCCGTTCAGACTACCCTCTGTAGTGCCTTGTGGTCGGAGGCCGAGGAGTTGCCATACCAGGCAGTGATGCAACCATGCTCTCGATGGTGCAGCTGTAGAACCTTTTGAAGATCTGAAGACCCATGCCAAATCTTTTCAGTAGTACTTTTCAATTAGTATGATGTGTTACATTTGGTATGGTTCCATAAGACAGATGGTTCCTTAAGCGAAAATAGGTTGGTTGGTCAGGGTGGATGGGTAGGTGTTTAACGTAAATGTCGCGCAACCCAAAGGTTGTGAGTTCGAATCTCATCACTTAGAACTTTAGCATTTTAGCTAATTAGCAACTTTTCAACGACTTACTACTTTTTAGCTCTTTGCAACTACTTAGCATGTTAGCTAACCCTCCCCCTAACCTTAACCCTTTTACCTAACCCTTCCCTTAACACTAAACCTAACCTTAACCTTTTAAACTAACTCCTAAACTTAACCTAAACCACTAGCCTAACTAACGTTAGCCACCTAGGGACCTAGCTAGAATTCGTAAGATATCATATGTTTTTCAAATTCGTAGCATATTGTACGTTTTGCGAATTAGTAACATATAATACGATTTGTAATTCGTAACATTTCATGCTAGATCTGCAAATTATTACATACCACATGAAACATAACTAAATGTAGTCTCCCGTATTAACGTACAGAATAATATTAAATGCTCTGAGACCAGGTTTGCTAGTCAAATCGCTAGTGATGCAACGGCAAACATTTTGTTTGTGAAATAGCCACTAAAGGATCAAAGTTAGTGCCCTGTAGTTACAATCGACAGGGCACTAAGTTCATAAACTTAGTAAAAAATCTGACAATGCAAAATGTTACTGCTAACGCTTTCAGATGCTCGTTTTTCTATGACTCTGTGCGTTATCTCCTTGCACAGGCACATCAACTTCTCAGATACCTTGTTGTTTACCTCCAACACAGCCCGGTCCCAAAGCAGCCACTCTCTACACTAGCCTCCTATTCAGCCTGGCTGACCTGCTGGGTGACAGATCGAGGTGTAGTGAGGTGTTGTCCAGAACCCAGGAGGATTGTGGGAGCAGAGGGTGAGCAGAGAAGCATGGGAGGCAGAGGTAATTAGAACGCTGATTCTGCATGTAATCGGATCTCACACACACACACACACACACACACACACACACACACACACACACACACACACACACACACACACACACACACACACACACACACACACACACACACACACACACACACACACACACACACACACACACACACACACACACATAAACACTGTCCTCTTCCTATACATTAGGTGTGTGTGCAGTCCATATGGGATTGCAGGGGTTTTTTGATTGTCTTCAACACAGCATATGCTAATTGTTGATTGTCTTCAATAGTATATGCTAATTGTGGGAATTAGCATAATTCATTAACATTTGGGCCCTAATTACACAATGAAAAAAGACGATCCCTGAAACAGTGTTATGTGCTTTGACTTCCTAATGTTTGATACGATTAATGCTGTTCCTATTTGCATACGGCCAGGATCTTGAAATATTAAAAGTGTTGTTCAGTGAAATTCGTGATCAGTTTTTTTCTTCCTTTTTTAAAGATGTTACTTTGTTGCCCCTCAGGTAAGAGGAGGAGGAGAATATGCTGCTTGGGTTTATTTACACATTTATAACCAAAAAGTATTCTTTAAAATGCAAATGACAAGGATCACAAAATCTGGGTCAACAATTAACTGATGCATCATTTTTGGAAACGATTTAGAGAAACAAATGAATGGAGACGACTTTATATGTCTGATATGTGATTCTGCATTCTCTTTGATGTCTGCTGTTTAGCTCGCATTAATGAGACTCACAAAGAGACAAAAATAATGCCTTAATTTAATCATAATTGTAGTCATGAGCCTATCATAACAGCTAGTTCCCTACTACATACATTACTACATTACTACATGCCCAATGGCATTCTCCATAACATATCCATAGACATTTTGGATAGTGTGCATTCCCCCCTCTCTATCTCTGTTGTCACATCCGCTTCACGTTTTAATACACAGTTGCCTTTCCTCTCTCTGCATTGCATCACAAACATATGACCTATGCCAGTATAAGCTAGTCCTCTGACAACAGTAAGTGCTGCTTGTTTTCTGCTCTCTCTGCAGGGCATCTGGGCCTGACAAGGACAGGATTCCAGGGCCACACAGAGGGGCCCCATGAGGTGGGGCCAACTCGGAGGTAATTGAACAGAGGCTCTGTGAATCTGCTTCTCATCCAGAGGCCCCCCAGGAGAGGGAAGGAGGGAAGAATGAGAGTTTTAATGAATGGAGACTTTCATTAAAATGATAACTATTTCCTCAGAGATCACTTCCAATTTAAATGCTGGGTAAAAAAATAAAATACGTAATTGAAAGATCTTGGATTTTTCTGCCATTCAAACTGTAAATTTGAATCTCGTCGAAAATGAAAGAATTGTTTGTAGCTACTCTGACTAGTTCCAATTACTTTCTCTGTGTTTAAGCCATGAGGGAGCTCAACTGCGAGTGCTCATCCGTTTAACCACTCAACCACAGCAGACGATTGAATGTGTTCTGTCAAAAAGATCACTACATTTCATTACTGTAGAGGTGTTGGTCATTGGCAGCACACTCAAGGAAACATTGTGAATTTTAGGCATGCCAGTTGATCCCGCCTCAGTGTGTGTGTGTGTGTATGTCTGTGTGTATGTGACCATTAGACCAAAAGGGCCAACACTCATTTTGAAGTTGCACGCTGGGCTACCTTATCACATGACCATGAGTAACCATGACGGCTCATGTCCGCTACACTCTCACGTGCATTTTCACATGTTGATGTAGATTTGAACTAGGGTTGTCAAACGATTCAAAAGTGTAATTGAGTTTATCTCAGAGTTTGGTCAAATTGAGCTGTAATATAAGATTATTGATACAAAAAGCATTACAATAATATTGACATCATGATTTTGTCTAAAGTTACAGTAAGCATAGTCAGGTAAATTCATAAAAACACTTTCTTCCACCTCAATGTCAATTTGTCTTGACATGACATTGTTGTTTATAGCTGTATAGATTATGTATTTCAAATCAAATCAAATGTTATCAAATTTTAGTTGTCACAATCAAATCAAATTTTGATTTGTCACACAGACACATGGTTAGCAGATGTTAATGCGAGTGTAGCGAAATGCTTGTGCTTCTAGTTCCGACAATGCAATAATGACCAACAAGTAATCTAACCTAGCAATTCCACAACTACTGCCTTATACACACAAGTGTAAAGGGATAAATAATATGTACATAAAGATATATGAATAAGTGATGGTACAGAACGGCATAGGCAAGATGCAGTAGATGGTATCGAGTACAGTATATACATATGAGATGAGTAATGTAGGGTATGTAAACATAAAAGTGGCATAGTTTAAAGTGGTTAGTGATACATGTATTACATAAAGATGGCAAGATGTATATACAGTATATACATATACATATGAGATGATGTAATGTAAACATTATATTAAGTGCCATTGTTTAAAGTGGCTAGTGATACATTTTTTACATCAATTTCCATTATTAAAGTGACTGGAGTTGAGTCAGTATGTTGGCAGCAGCCACTCAATGTTAGTGGTGGCTGTTTAACAGTCTGATGGCCTTGAGATAGAAGCTGTTTTTCAGTCTCTCGGTCCCTGCTTTGATGCACCTGTACTGACCTCGCCTTCTGGATGATAACGGGGTGAACAGGCATTGGCTCGGGTGGTTGTTGTCCTTGATGATCTTTTTGGCCTTCCTGTGACATTGGGTGGTGTAGGTGTCTTGGAGGGCAGGTAGTTTGCCCCCTGTGATGCGTTGTGCAGACCTCACTACACTCTGGAGAGCCTTGTGGTTGTGGGCGGAGCAGTTGCCGTACTCTCGATTGTGCATCTGTAGAAGTTTGTGAGTGTTTTTGGTGACAAGCTGAATTTATTCAGCCTCCTGAGGTTGAAGAGGCACTGCTGCACCTTCTTCACAACGCTGTCTGTGTGGGTGGACCAATTCAGTTTGTCCGTGATGTGTACACCAAGGAACTTAAAACTTACCACCCTCTCCACTACTGTCCCGTCGATGTGGATAGGGGGGTGCTCCCTCTGCTGTTTCCTGAAGTCCACAATAATATCCCTTGTTTTGTTGACGTTGAGTGTGAGGTTATTTACCTGACACCACACTCCCAGGGCCCTCACCTCCTCCCTGTAGGCCGTCTAGTCGTTGTTGGTAATCAAGCCTACCACTGTAGTGTCGTCCCCAAACTTGATGATTGAGTTGGAGGCGTGCATGGCCACGCAGTTGTGGGTGAACAGGGAGTACAGGAGATGTTGTTACCTACCCTCACCACCTGGGGGTGGCCCGTCAGGAAGTCTAGTACCCAGTTGCACAGGGCGAGGTCCCAGGGTCTCAAGCTTGATGACGAGTTTGGAGGGTACTATGGTGTTAAATGCTGAGCTGTATTCGATGAACAGCATTCTCACATAGGTATTCCTCTTGTCCAGGTGGGTTAGGGCAGTGTGCAGTGTGGTTGCGATTGCGTCATCTGTGGACCTATTGGGGCGGTAAGCAAATTGCAGTGGGTCTAGGGTGTCAGGTAGGGTGGAGGTGATATGGTCCTTGACTAGTCTCTCAAAGCACTTCATGATGACGGAAGTGAGTGCTACGGGGCGGTAGTCATTTAGCTCAGTTACCTTAGCTTTCTTGGGAACAGAAACAATGGTGGCCCTCTTGAAGCATGTGGGAACAGCAGACTGGGATAAGGATTGATTGAATATGTCCGTAAACACACCAGCCAGCTGGTCTGCGCATGCTCTGAGGACGTGGCTGGGGATGCCGTCTGGGCCTGCAGCCTTGTGAGGGTTAACACGTTTAAATGTTTTACTCACATCGGCTGCAGTGAAGGAGAGTCCGCAAGTGTTGGTAGCGGGCCGTGTCAGTGGCACTGTATTGTCCTCAAAGCGAGCAAAGAAGTTATTTAGTCTGTCTGGGACCAAGACATCCTGGTCCACGATGGGGCTGGTTTTCTTTTTGTAATCCGTGATTACTGCCACATACCTCTTGTGTCTGAGCCGTTGAATTGCAGCTCTACTTTGTCTCTATACTGATACTTAGCTTGTTTGATTGCCTTGCGGAGGGAATAGCTACACTGTTTGTATTCGGTCATGTTTCCAGTCATCTTGCCCTGATTAAAAGCAGTGGTTCACGCTTTCAGTTTTGTGCGAATGCTGCCATCAATCCGCGGTTTCTGGTTTGGGAATGTTTTAATAGTTGTTGTGGGTATGACATCGCCGATGCACTTTCTAATGAACTCGCTCACCGAATCAGCCTCTTTGTCAATGTTGTTGTTGGACGCAATGCGGAACATATCCCAATCCACGTGATCGAAGCAGTCTTGAAGCGTGGAATCAGATTGGTCGGACCAGCGTTGAACAGACCTGAGTGCGGAAGCTTCTTGTTTTAATTTCTGTCTGTAGGCTGGAAGCAACAAAATGGATTCGTGGTCAGCTTTTCCGAAAGGAGGGCGGGGAGGGCCTTATATGCGTCACGGAAGTTAGAATAACAGCCCTGGTTGCGCAATCAATATGCTGATAGAATTTAGGGAGTCTTGTTTTCAGATTAGCCTTGTTAAAAACCCCAGCTAAAATGAATGAAGCCTCAGGATATGTGGTTTCCAGTTTACAAAGAGTCAAATAAAGTTTGTTCAGGGCCATCAATGTGTCTGCTTGGGGTGGAATAAATACGGCTGTGATTATAATCGAAGAGAATTCCCTTGGTAGATAATGCGGTCGACATTTGATTGTGAAGAATTCTAAGTCAGGTGAACAGAAGGACTTGAGTTCCTGTATGCTGTTATGATCACACCACATCTCGTTAATCATAAGGCATACCCCCCCGCCCCTCTTCTCGCCAGAAAGATGCTTGTTTCTGTCTGCGCGATAAGTGAAGAAACCAACTGGCTGCACCGACTCCGATAGCGTATCTCGAGTGAGCCATGTTTCGGTGAAGCAAAGAATGTTACAATCTCTGATGTCTCTCTGGAAGGCAACCCTTGCTCGGATTTCATCAAACTTGTTTTCAAGAGACTGGACATTGGCGAGTAGTATGGTAGGGAGTGTTGCGCGATGTGCCCGTCTCCGGAGCCTGACCAGAAGACCCGCTTCGTTTGCCCCTTTTACGGCCACGTTGTTTAGGTTCGCCGGCTAGGATCCGTTTTTTATACGTTTTTGTGTATTTTGAACACTTTCAGACAAAAAGCGATAAAATGATCAAAAGTTAACCTGAGTCAACTGATTAACTCAGTTAATTTTAACATGTTAAACAGGATAAATAAGGAGACAGGAAGTTTCTCTTTTCCACTGGGCTTCTTCCAACGCTCACTGACCAACGTATGAAGAAGAGAGGCGTGCGCCTGCAGCAGTAACACTCCAAATGAATGGCTCAGAAATAATAAATCATTATTTTAAACACAGTTCAATTATTGTATTCAGGTAGGCTAAATTACATTTTTACAGAATGGCATTACAGAACGTGCAATTCCACACGTGGAAATATTGCTACTGCAACATGTTAACATCCCCTTTTCATATTTGTGGAGAATAACACTGTTTCACCACCACATGTGAACTTGCAATTACACGTTTGAAAGTTCTCACATATGGACTTTTCTAAGATGTGAAATTGCAAATGTGATTTTTCACGTGATTGTTTTTTACATGTGAAAATACAATTCCACATGGGAACCTGAGATTTTCACGAGCATGTTTTTCACATGGGAAACGGCATATCCGATTTTCATATGAACGTTTTTAAACGAACATGTTTTTCACATGAGAAATGGCATATCCGATTTTCACATGAAAGTTTTTAAACAAACATGTTTTTCACATGGGAAACGGCATATCCGATTTTCACATGAAAGTTTTTAAGATGTGAAACCACAAATGTCACATGTGCAACTACAATTCACATGTGAGGTGAAAACATGTTTTTCTTCTCCCACGTGAAAATAGGATGTTACATGTGAAATTTAGCACTGTGTGGGTGTGTGCATGTGTGCATGTGTGCGTGTGTGCGTGTGTGCGTGTGTGTGTGTGTGTGTGTGTGTGTGTGTGTGTGTGTGTGTGTGTGTGTGTGTGTGTGTGTGTGTGTGTGTGTGTGTGTGTGTGTGTGTGTGTGTGTGTGTGTGTGTGTGTGTGTGTGTGTGCGTGCGTGCGTGTGTGTGTGTGTGTGTGTGTGTGTGTGTGTGTGTGTGTGTGTGTGTGTGTGTGTGTGCGTGCGTGCGATGGAAATGGCAACCCAAGTACTCTTGGTCCTGTGCAGTTCAGGTTGCGTTCTGATTGTTAACATACAAGAAAGTGTATGGCTGATGGCATTACCTTGCTTCTAGTGGCTCACAGTTGTGCTCTGAGTTAGCATGACATTTTCAAGTAGAAGTTTAATGAATTGACAGAAACCCATTTAGTGTGTAATGTTTATGTAACTGCTAATTAAAAGCAATTATCAGCCATATTATCATAGTGTGACACTTGAGGGAGGGACCGTTAAACGCCAAGTCTCTGAAGTCGCAACTCTCCCACACAAGGGCCAGGTCAAGGCTGTCAGTTGTTACCCCACGGATTTATAAATGTTTAATACCAAAACAGATTGAAGAACTGTGGTGAGAAAGTGGCACTACTTTTCTTGTCATTTAGGTACAGTAGATGTCAGTCATGATCCACAAGTCAAATTTGGACCCCATACTGTGAGAAATACACTCTGCACAGTTGCGTGTCAAACAAATGAAGGAAACAACACAAACTTAAAAATAGTCCAAACTCCAGCCTCCAGGCATAATCTTCTGTGCCATTCTCACAATAGAGTCAGGAGTTGCATATTTATCCAGTAAATGAGTGATCATCAGTGGAGGATGCTGAGGGGAGGACGGCTCATAATAATGGCTGTAACGGAGCGAATGGAATTGCATCAAACACATAGAAACCCTGTGTTTGATACCATTCCACTAATTCCGCTCCAACCATTAGCACGAGCCCGTCCTCCTCAATTAAGCTGACACCAACACCCTGTGGTGATCATAATATCATCCTTATTGGTCTGAACAGAAACGCCACAACCATCTTGCAGATTACTCCTTGATGAGAAAAATGCAATTAAAATGTCAACTAGGTTTTATTAGATTCTGCCCACCCTGCAAGGTTTAACAGCCCCCTGAATCCTAGATGCACAGTGGATGGATGGCATGCCCATAGAGAGGTGATACCAACGTTGGATGATTGTTGCCAAGGATGTAGTACTTATTGTCTCATTAACTGCCTGTCTTATGCCCAAATGTTTTCAGTTTCTCAGCTGGATCAAAATCCATACATACAGTGCATTCGTAAAGTATTCAGACCACTTGACCTTTTCCACATTTTGTTACGTTACAGCCTTATTCTAAAATTGATTAAATAGTTTCCCCCCTCATCAATCTACACAGAATACCCCATAATGACAAAGAACAAAAACAGTTTTTAAAAATAAAATAAATAAACAAAATATCACATTTACATAAGTATTCAGACCCCTTACTCGGTACTTTGTTGAAGCACATTTGGCAGCGATTACAGTTTTGAGTTATTGAGTATGACACAACAAGCTTGGCTCACCTGTATTTGGGGAGTTTCTCCCATCCTTCTCTGCAGATCCTCTCAAGCTCTGTCAGGTTGGATGGAGAGCGTCACTGCACAGCTATTTTCAGGTCTCTCCAGAGATGTTTGTTCAGGTTCAAGTCTGAGCTCTGGCTGGACCACTCAAGGACATTCAGAGACTTGTGCCAAAGCCACTATTGCGTTGTCTGGGCTGTGTGCTTAGGGTTGGTGTCCTGTTGGAAAGTAAACCTTCAACATAGTCTGGGGTCCTGAGCGCTCTGGAGCAGGTTTTCATCAAGAATCTCTCTGTAATTTACGCCGTTGATCTTTCCCTTGATCCTGACTAGTTTCCCAGTCCCGACCGCTGAAAACATCCCCGAAGTATGATGCTGCCACCACCATGCTTCACCGTAGGGATGGTCCCAGGTTTTCTCCAGACGTGACTTTTGGCATTCAGGCCAAAGAGTTCAATCTTGGTTTCATCAGACCAGAGAATCTTGTTTCTCATAGTCTGAGAAACTTTAGGGGCCTTTTGGAAAACTCCAAGCGGGCTGACCTGTGCCTTTTACGGAGGAATGTCTTCTGTTTTGCCACTGTACCATAAGGCCTGACTGGTGGAGTGCTGCAGAGACGGTTGTCCTTCTAGAAGGTTCTATCATCTCCACAGAGGAACTCTGGAGCTCTGTCAGAGTGACCATTGGGTTCTTGGTCACCTCCTTGACCAAGGCTCTTCTCCCCCGATTGCTCAGTTTGGTGGTGGAGTCTTGGTGGTTGCAAAATGGTTCCATTTAAGAATGATGGAGGCCACTGTGTTCTTGGGAACCTTCAATGCTGCAGAATTCTTTTGGTACCCTTCCTCATATCTGTGCCTTGACACAATCCCCACCAGGTGTCTCCCATTTCCACTGTGTATTTATACCTGTGTTTTCTGTTTGCCTGTTGTCAGTTCGTCTTGTCTCGTCAAGCCGTGTCAGCATCTTTCTCCGTGTTTTTTCCTCTTTCTGGTTTTTGTTCTAGTCTCCCCGGTTACGACCTGTTTTGCCTGTCCTGACCCTGAGCCTCCCTGCCGTCTACATCTGCCAACTATTACCAGGATAACGAATCCCTGCCTGTCCTCGACCTGCCTTTCGCCTGCCCCTGTATATTCAATAAATCTCTGAGACTTGAACCATCTGCATCTGGGTTTCATCCGGAATCATGACACGTGGCTTGGTTTTTGCTCTGACATGCACTGTCAACCGTGAGACCTTACATAGACAGGTGTGTGCCTTTCTAAATCATGTACAATCAATTGAATTGACCACAGGTAGACTCCAATCAACATGTAGAAACATCTCAAGGATGATCAAAGGAAACAGGATGCTCCTGAGCTCAATTTTGAGTCTCAAAGAAAATGGCCTGAATACTTAAAAAAGCTGTTTTTGCTTTGACATTATGGGGTATTGTGTGTGGAATGATGAGGTAAAATTGTTTTAAATCCATTGTAGAATAAGTCTGTAACGCAACAAAATGTGGAACACATCAAGGGGTCTGATTACTTTCTGAATGCACTGTAGGTTGGAATTCAATCAAACCTGCCATTTCAATGTTTGCGCAACGTCTTTGTTTACAAACTACTGTCTGCACATACAGACACTCTCTTTTGTGAAATCGGTCAGACAGGCAAGGAGATGGGCTTCCATTTGCAACTGCATCTCCTACCGTAAGACAAACACACAGAACACTCTGCTACCCCTTCATGACTGTGTCTCTCCTTGTCCAAATATTTAAGCCAAAAATGTAACATGTGTAATTAAGGGACGTTTTTGAGAATATTTTTCCCAACTAAATATGTTTTTGAAATAGATGACCATTTTCGGCTTACATTTCAAGCTTAAAATGACATTAATTATTCATTACGGAACATTGCAGCATAATGACCTTTAAAGAGGAATTTGTTTTGTTATATTTGATAGGATGACAGTGATGCTGTAGAAAGAAAAGAGGAGGGAAAAGAGATCTTTTTTTAATGGAGTTTAGCAATAGGTCTCTGGTGGGTGACCCGTTTGACTTATTTTACAGCCATTGGTAATTAGTATCTCCAGGAGTTATTGCCATAATCAGGCAAGTTTTCCCTTTGACTTTTTGTTAGCCGTTAACTTTGGTGTTGCTTGCTCTGGGAAGGCGGTCAAATCCGTAAAAAAGACAGCAGTAGTAAAACGAATAAAACCGTAGGGTTCCTTCTGGAGAAGTTTAATACTTTCAGAGCTATGATAATTCCTTTTACTTCAAAGCAACCATTACAAATACAATTTCATCAGCCTTGATGGAATTGTGGGAGCCTGTTGTAAGTATTTGAGTGGAAAAGGGGGTATTTGGGCATGATTTCATTAGTTCTTTAGGGGCATGTGTATAGAATAAAAAGCAAACACTAATAGCGAGGAATCACAAACTCTCGCTGGCAACTAAAAAAAAATATTTGTAATTATTTTGAAGGGAAACACTTTGGGGTAGTCTTAACATACCAAGTAACTTTTAAATAATATGAAAGTGAACTAATAGGTACAATGAGAAAACCAACACTACATTATGTCAGAGGCTAATGTACTACTACATATCCGATGATGTCATCAAGAGCATAATCAGTTACAGTATATACAGTTGAAGTCGGAAGTTTACATACACTTAGGTTGGAGTCATTAAAACTCGTTTTTCAACCACTCCACAAATGTCTTGTTAACAAAATATCATTCTGGCAAGTCGGTTAGGACATCTACTTTGTGCATGACACAAGTAATTTTTCCAACAATTGTTTACAGACCGACTAGACTATCTCACTCATAATTCACGGTATTACAATTCCACTGGGTCAGAAGTTTACATACACTAAGTTGACTGTGCCTTTAAACAACTTGGGAAATTCCAGAAAATTATGTCATGACTTTAGAAGCTTCTGATAGGCTAATTGACATAATTTGAGTCAATTGGAGGTTTACCTGTGGATGTATTTCAAGGCCTACCTTCAAACTCAGTGCCTCTTTGCTTGACATCATGGGAAAATCAAAGGAAATCAGCCACGCAGTCGTCATACCGCTCAGGAAGGAGACGCGTTCTGTCTCCTAGAGATGAACATACTTTTGTGCGAAAAGTGCATATCAATCCCAGAACAGCAAAGGACCTTGTGAAGATGCTGGAGGAAACAGGTACAAAAGTATCTATATCCATAGTAAAACGAGTCCTATATCGACATAACCTGAAAGGCCGCTCAGCAAGGAAGAAGCCACTGCTCCAAAACCGCCATAAAAAAGCCAAACAATGGTTTGCAACTGCACATGGGGACAAAGATCGTACTTTTTGGAGAAATGTCCTCTGATGAAACAAAATGGAGTTGTTTGGCCGTAATAACCATAGTTTGGAGGAAAAAGGGGAGGCTTGCAAGCCGAAGAACACCTTCGCAACCGTGAAGCACGGGGGTGGCAGCATAATTTTGTGGAGGTGCTTTGCTGCAGGAGGGACTGGTGCACTTCACAAAATAGATGGCATCATGATGAAAGACAATTATGTGGATATATTGAAGCAACATCTCAAGACATCAGTCAGGAAGTTAAAGCTTGGTCGCAAATGTGTCTTACAAATGGACAATGACCCCAAGCATACTTCCAAAGTTGTGGCAAAGTGGCTTAAGGACAACAAAGTCAAGGTATTGGAGTGGCCGTCACAAAGCCCTGACCTCAATCCCGTAGAACATCTGTGGGCAGAACTGAAAAAGCGTGTGCGAACAAGGAGGCCTACAAACCTGACTTGGTTACACCAGCTCTGTCAAGAGGAATAGGCCAAAATTCAACCAACTTATTGTGGGAAGCTCGTGGAAGGCTCCCCGAAACGTTTGACCCAAGTTAAACAATTTAAAGCCAATGCTACCAAATACTAATTGAGTGTATGTAAACTTCTGACCCACTGGGAATGTGATGAAAGAAAATAAAGCTGAAATAAATCATTCTCTACTATTATCCTGACATTTCACATTCTTAAAATAAAGTGGTGATCCTAACTGACCTAAAACAGATAATTTTTTACTAGGATTAAATGTGAGGAATTGTTAAAAAATGAGTTTAATTGTATTTTTTGCTAAGGTGTATGTAAACGTTCGACTTCAACTGTGTATAGAGGATCTTGCGAAATGTAGGGGGTTGAACATTTCAGCCAGCAAGATTAGGAATGGAATGAAAATAGGAGAATAGACAACTTCTCAAAGTGCTCATCAAGAGGCAATGAGACCTGTCCAGACTCTGTTCCAGCGTTGTTTTTTACTCCCTGCTCCTTTACTGCCCATCTAATGGCTTATTTATTACATTCATCCTTTATAAGGCTGTTCCTGTGTGGCCTAATTATGGTTAGCGCTACTTTGGAATTCCACGATAATTATGAGCTTCGTTGTTTTAATAAGAGTCTTGGCAAGGCTGGAACTCTCGTACATCTTCACAGTTCCCAGAGGGGATTTTTTTTAAGGGCAGCACCAATGGTGGACAGATGGAATGCGGGCATACCATTGGTAAATATTTTGACCATGGAGGTGTCTACTAAAATTTTATTGGGTCTCTTATTGCAAAACCACCAAACCATGGGATTATCCTGTCATGCTTCATAAATTATGATAGATTTTACTATTCATAATGCCGTACTAACTATGTCTGGTAATTGTTCGAGATCACCAGTTACCTGTATCTAGTTAGTGATAAACAGTGAGCCAGCCAACATCACAAAAGTATACATATTTACAAGGACTCAAATGCGATATTATCTAATCAACTACTTTGACAAGGCCAAATTCTGTGGAAAGGTCATCTTGCAGTGGATAATGAACAGTTCTGTCTGTCTACTGATCCGTTGCCCCCTAAATCCATTTGTGCCCTCTATACTGTTGCTTTTGGTTCTATACATAATTGTCCATTCTCTTGAGAATCTCTGAAGGACGCCATATCAATTGTCCCTAGCCAATCACACCTACACGTCCCAGTCGCGTCGCATAAACAAACACTTTTACCCAAAAGGACTAACATTTATTTGAAATAGATGGTCAGGAACAAATATCAACCCATAGTTTTCTGTTGTATGATGAATATTAATGTTTGGATAATAAATCGTGTTCTCTGCCAGATGTTGTGATGAGTTTTGTTCTCAGTGACACTGTTCGGTCAATATGAGGCAAAACAGTTTTAGGTTCCGGGTCCAAATAGTTATTCCCCAGGACCATCAAGCCAAGTACCTGATCTGCTAGATATATCTATCCCACAAGCCAATAAATATGAGTTTAAAAGTGCTTTTTCTCTTCTATTGTCCTTTACGTTCAAGGTTTGGAAATAACCCTTTCCAATTTGAGAGGCGAGAAAAGAGAGACGTGTTATGCAGATGTGGCGTTGATTACTCATCGTCTGCACGTCAATCACCTTGTATTCGCTGGCTGCGCCTGACATGCACAAACCCCTGAATTACAGGGGTGGCTGAAATGCTTATGACCGTGCGTTGTCTTTATCTGTGATGCACTGTTACATGCAAACTCTCCCTTCAATGCATTGTCTTCCCAGTAAATGTCTCACTGTCCACTGTAAATCTGCCAAGACACAAGAAATCCTCATCCGTGATCACTGATGTATCGCTGTCCAGAATTTCCTGACTTGGACATTGTTCCTTGCGTTTGGCAGGTGCCAGTGTTTTTTTTGTTGTATTTTTTTAAGTCTGTGGAGATCATTAAAGGTATTCTCTCCTTCACCGCTACCCCCCCCCCATCCTCATTAGGTATGCAAAATCCATTTGTTTATCAAACAGCTAAGGGAGCGGAGGACAGCACACCCAAGCTGGGGATTGATTTATTAACACTGATTCCGGCCTGTGAGACCATCGTGATGACGATCCTGGTGCTTCAGGAATTTCAATGGAAAGCAGAACCCCTTCGCTAGAACATTTGCCATGCATGACTTAGCGCGAGTCGTAATTTAATGGAGGCCGTCTAAATCTATCAGCGAAGAGGGCAAATATTACCGAGACGTTGCCAAGCCGATGGGAAAAATGGCTGTCCATCTGGAAAATGTAAGTTCACATTATGGGTATCAAAAGTGATGATATGAAGTCACAGATAAAAACTGAAAAAGTTATGTCTGCAGATGTTTGTGTGATAATAATCTTGGAGGGCCTCGGGTGCCCAGCTGTCTGTGGTGATTTTTTATCTTCTGTTACAATTCAACCTCTCAGAAATGTTTTATGATGAATCTACATATTTTCATTCTCCAGGGGGATACAGATTATTGGGAAGCACTCGATCTCTGCCTCCATTTCCTGTCGGCTTTAATAGCTTCCAGGTGAGAGGTGTTTCTCGGCTCTCTTCTGGGAATGCTTATTAAAACTGTTTTCCTATTGATACAGTTGGTTTGATACTTACCAGATTTGACAAAGTAAAGATCTCATGTTTGGCATAATATTACAAGGGAAACATAACTAAATTATTTGGCCTCAATAGCTGGAAATGTAACATTGTTAAAGTGCAGGGCCTGAAAATCTAAACGGGGTCCCACGCTGCATTTGGTTTTCATTATTTTCTTGAAAAAACGTTAACAATATCACCCAGGGATTAAGTCATGGGGCAGGTCGCAGCCAAGCTAAACATCCTGCCTCCCTCAGACAGATGAAGACAGATGAAAAAGGGAAACAGGTGTAAACTCTTCTGCTTTTGTTTCCTTTGTTTCTGGGAGGTGTTCTCTGCTTTGCTTGTCTTCGAGAAAACATCTCACTGAGGTCCTAGGGAGGAGGGGGGAAAGAGTCACAGCAAAACCAAACAAAGGACGTTTTCTCTCTCTCTCTCTCTCTCTCTCTCTCTCTCTCTCTCTCTCTCTCTCTCTCTCTCTCTCTCTCTCTCTCTCTCTCCACCCCCCCCCTCTCTCTCTCCCCTCTCCTCTCACATGCATGGTTCCTGGGAACTGTTGAGAGAGTGACTGTGGATCTCCAGGGGGGACCATTAGAAACGGAGCACTGCCCCTGCTCTGCTCCATATTTATGAGGTTGGGTTTCCTACCCGGGGGTTTCACTAAGGTCCTAGTGTAGCAGCATCCCAGAGCCATGCTGAGGGATCACTGAGTGATACAGTGACACTAACCACCAAGAACCCTGCCCTGCCCTAAACTTACACACACGGCTGACTGCATTTAGAACCATTTGAAATGACTTGATAATACAAAACACTTCCATTTCAAAGTGGGATTTCATAATACTGTCAAAACATGATCGTGAAAATCAAATCAAATAAAATTGTATTTGTCACATACACATGCTTAGCAGATGTTATTGCGAGTGTAGCAAAATGCTTGTGCTTCTAGTTCCGACAGTGCAGCAATATCTAACAAGTAATCTAACAATTCCACAACAACTACCTAGTACACACAAGTCTAAGTAAAGGAATGGAATAAGAATATATACATATAAATATGACAGAGAGGCAAAGGCAAGATACAATAGATGGTATAAAATACAGCATATACATACGCTGAAAGGAATGGAGAAATGTGAGCAATTCTTTTGAAGAGATGACAAGGAAATGATGGGAAAACGTTAGGACACCGTATGTGCACTTGAGAGAAGACAATAATGATCAATGAACATAATATCTATAACACCAACATTAAAGGTCTATGTATTCAAAAAATGATACAGACACAAAAAAGAATGGTAAAGGAAACATGAACATTGTATTAACATTTCCCAGATGTAACGTTAGCTAGCAAGCACAGAAAACATTGTATTAACATTTCCCAGATGTAACGTTAGCTAGCAAGCACAGAAAACATTGTATTAACATTTCCCAGATGTAACGTTAGCTAGCAAGCACAGAAAACATTGTATTAACATTTCCCAGATGTAACGTTAGCTAGCAAGCACAGAAAACATTGTATTAACATTTCCCAGATGTAACGTTAGCTAGCAAGCACAGAAAACATTGTATTAACATTTCCCAGATGTAACGTTAGCTAGCAAGCACAGAAAACATTGTATTAACATTTCCCAGATGTAACGTTAGCTAGCAAGCACAGAAAACATTGTATTAACATTTCCCAGATGTAACGTTAGCTAGCAAAGCACAGAAAACATTGTATTAACATTTCCCAGATGTAACGTTAGCTAGCAAGCACAGAAAACATTGTATTAACATTTCCCAGATGTAACGTTAGCTAGCAAGCACAGAAAACATTGTATTAACATTTCCCAGATGTAACGTTAGCTAGCAAGCACAGAAAACATTGTATTAACATTTCCCAGATGTAACGTTAGCTAGCAAGCACAGAAAACATTGTATTAACATTTAGCCCAGATGTACACAGATGTAGCGTTAGCAAGCACAGAAAACATTGTATTAACATTTCCCAGATGTAACGTTAGCTAGCAAGCACAGAAAACATTGTATTAACATTTCCCAGATGTAACGTTAGCTAGCAAGCACAGAAAACATTGTATTAACATTTCCCAGATGTAACGTAGCAAGCACAGAAAACATTGTATTAACTAAGCAAGCACAGAAAACATTGTATTAACATTTCCCAGATGTAACGTTAGCTAGCAAGCACAGAAAACATTGTATTAACATTTCCCAGATGTAACGTTAGCTAGCGTTAGCTAGCAAGCACAGAAAACATTGTATTAACATTTCCCAGATGTAACGTTAGCTAGCAAGCACAGAAAACATTGTATTAACATTTCCCAGATGTAACGTTAGCTAGCAAGCACAGAAAACATTGTATTAACATTTCCCAGATGTAACGTTAGCTAGCAAGCACAGAAAACATTGTATTAACATTTCCCAGATGTAACGTTAGCTAGCAAGCACAGAAAACATTGTATTAACATTTCCCAGATGTAACGTTAGCTAGCAAGCACAGAAAACATTGTATTAACATTTCCCAGATGTAACGTTAGCTAGCAAGCACAGAAAACATTGTATTAACATTTCCCAGATGTAACGTTAGCTAGCAAGCACAGAAAACATTGTATTAACATTTCCCAGATGTAACGTTAGCTAGCAAGCACAGAAAACATTGTATTAACATTTCCCAGATGTAACGTTAGCTAGCAGAAAACATTGTATTAACACAGAAAACATTGTATTAACATTTCCCAGATGTAACGTTAGCTAGCAAGCACAGAAAACATTGCACGTTAGCTAGCAAGCACAGAAAACATTGTATTAACATTTCCCAGATGTAACGTTAGCTAGCAAGCACAGAAAACATTGTATTAACATTTCCCAGATGTAACGTTAGCTAGCAAGCACAGAAAACATTGTATTAACATTTAACCCAGATGTAACGTTAGCTAGCAAGCACAGAAAACATTGTATTAACATTTCCCAGATGTAACGTTAGCTAGCAAGCACAGAAAACATTGTATTAACATTTCCCAGATGTAACGTTAGCTAGCAAGCACAGAAAACATTGTATTAACATTTCCCAGATGTAACGTTAGCTAGCAAGCACAGAAAACATTGTATTAACATTTCCCAGATGTAACGTTAGCTAGCAAGCACAGAAAACATTGTATTAACATTTCCCAGATGTAACGTTAGCTAGCAAGCACAGAAAACATTGTATTAACATTTCCCAGATGTAACGTTAGCTAGCAAGCACAGAAAACATTGTATTAACATTTCCCAGATGTAACGTTAGCTAGCAAGCACAGAAAACATTGTATTAACATTTCCCAGATGTAACGTTAGCTAGCAAGCACAGAAAACATTGTATTAACATTTCCCAGATGTAACGTTAGCTAGCAAGCACAGAAAACATTGTATTAACATTTCCCAGATGTAACGTTAGCTAGCAAGCACAGAAAACATTGTATTAACATTTCCCAGATGTAACGTTAGCTAGCAAGCACAGAAAACATTGAAAACAGATTGTTATAGCAAGCACAGAAAACATTTCCCAGATGTAACGTTAGCTAGCAAGCACAGAAAACATTGTATTAACATTTCCCAGATGTAACGTTAGCTAGCAAGCACAGAAAACATTGTATTAACATTTCCCAGATGTAACGTTAGCTAGCAAGCACAGAAAACATTGTATTAACATTTCCCAGATGTAACGTTAGCTAGCAAGCACAGAAAACATTGTATTAACATTTCCCAGATGTAACGTTAGCTAGCAAGCACAGAAAACATTGTATTAACATTTCCCAGATGTAACGTTAGCTAGCAAGCACAGAAAACATTGTATTAACATTTCCCAGATGTAACGTTAGCTAGCAAGCACAGAAAACATTGTATTAACATTTCCCAGATGTAACGTTAGCTAGCAAGCACAGAAAACATTGTATTAACATTTCCCAGATGTAACGTTAGCTAGCAAGCACAGAAAACATTGTATTAACATTTCCCAGATGTAACGTTAGCTAGCAAGCACAGAAAACATTGTATTAACATTTCCCAGATGTAACGTTAGCTAGCAAGCACAGAAAACATTGTATTAACATTTCCCAGATGTAACGTTAGCTAGCAAGCACAGAAAACATTGTATTAACATTTCCCAGATGTAACGTTAGCTAGCAAGCACAGAAAACATTGTATTAACATTTCCCAGATGTAACGTTAGCTAGCAAGCACAGAAAACATTGTATTAACATTTCCCAGATGTAACGTTAGCTAGCAAGCACAGAAAACATTGTATTAACATTTCCCAGATGTAACGTTAGCTAGCAAGCACAGAAAACATTGTATTAACATTTCCCAGATGTAACGTTAGCTAGCAAGCACAGAAAACATTGTATTAACATTTCCCAGATGTAACGTTAGCTAGCAAGCACAGAAAACATTGTATTAACATTTCCCAGATGTAACGTTAGCTAGCAAGCACAGAAAACATTGTATTAACATTTCCCAGATGTAACGTTAGCTAGCAAGCACAGAAAACATTGTATTAACATTTCCCAGATGTAACGTTAGCTAGCAAGCACAGAAAACATTGTATTAACATTTCCCAGATGTAACGTTAGCTAGCAAGCACAGAAAACAATTGCTGAGGACATTGCCGACGAATCCTATTATTTACATTTTTTCAGTTTGACTTTTAGTGAATAGATTAAGCAAAGTTTCATATGAAATTAAATCCCACATTTCAGGCACATAGCGAGCAATAACTATTTAAGTGAGTAAATCGCAATAACACAGGGTGGTAAAGCTAGTTACAAAAGAGTTACGATATGACCCTCAGCTACACAATTTGATCCGTAAAATGTACCCCAAGGATTCAACCCTGTGGGGATCTCCATGCACCATTGACCTCAGTGAGAAGAAGAAGCAGAAGGTACGTCAAGGGAGCGTGTCAGGTCTATACCAGCCGGTGGGGGAAATGGTGCTGGTACAGGCTATATATCAGCATAATTTTTAAAATGTGGTTTGGCCTTTTGGCATATTCACTAACATGATCAAGTAACACTTGTCATGCTTGTTAAGAGCTCTCTCTCTCTGTGTGTGTGTGTGTGTGTGTGTGTGTGTGTGTGTGTGTGTGTGTGTGTGTGTGTGTGTGTGTGTGTGTGTGTGTGTGTGTGTGTGTGTGTGTGTGTGTGTGTGTGTGTGTGTGTGTGTGTGTGTGTGTGTGTGTGTGTGTGTGTGTGTGTGTGTGTGTGTGTGTGTGTGTGTGTGTGTGTGTGTGTGTGTGGTAGTAGTGGGAGGCATCAGTGAATGATAATCCCCTAGAGTCGATCTAATCAGAATAATGATACAAATACAGCATCAAAATCCACCTATTTAAACCAGAGACTTCACACGTAAATGTCTGTAACATCCAAGCGGTTTGGACCCAGTTGTAGAAAGCTGAGAAGCTCACGATTACAAACATATTCTCAGTTTTATTCTACGACACCCACAAGCTTCATGGGACTCATCTAAAGTCACTGATGTCAAGTTGAAACGGTTTGAGGTAAAAAAAAAACTAATATGAAAATTGAATTTGTCCTGTTATTAGCCCATAGAAACACTTTGAATAACACATACAGTACCAGTCAAAGGTTTGGACACACCTACTCATTCAAGAGTTTTTCTTTATTTGTACTATTTTCTACATTGTAGAAAAGCAGTGAAGACATCAAAACTATGAAATAACACATATGGAATCACGTAGTAACCAAAAAAGTGTTAAACAAAGCAAAATATATTTTAGATTTGAGATTCTTCAAAGTAGCCACCCTTTGCCTTGATGACAGCTTTGCACACTCTTGGCATTCTCTCAACCAGCTTCATGAGGTAGTCACCTGGAATTTGTTTCAATTAACAGGTGTGCCTTGTAAAAGTTAATTTGTGTATTTTCTTTCCTTCTTAATGCGTTTGAGACAATCAGTTGTGTTGTGACAAGGTAGGGATGGTATAGAGACAATAGCCCTATTTGGTAAAATACCAAATCCATATTATGGCAAGAACAGCTCAAAAACGCAAATAAAAACAACAGTCAAATCATTACTTTAAGACATGAAGGTCAGTCAATAGAGAATATTTGCAGTCGAAAAAAACGTCCAGCGCTATGATGAAACTGGCTCTCATAAGGACCGCCACAGGAAAGGAAGACCCAGAGTTGCTGCAGAGGATAAGTTAACTGCACCTCAGATTGCAGCCCAAATAAATGCTTCACGGAGTTCAAGTAACAGACACAGCTCAACATCAACTGTTCAGAGGAGACTGCGTGAATCAGGCCTTTATGGTCAATTTGCTGCAAAGAAACCACTACTAAAGGACACCAATAAGAACAAGAGACTTGCTTGGGCCAAGAAAAACGGACATTAGAGCGGTGGAAATCTATCCTTTGGTCTGATGAGTCAAAATATGAGATTTTTGGTTCCAATGCTGTGTCTTTGTGAGACGCAAAGTAAGTGAACAGATGATCTCTGCATGTGTGGTTCCCACGGTAAAGCATGGAGGAGGAGGTGTGATGGTGTGGTGGTGGTTTGCTGGTAACACTGTCTGTGATTTATTTTGAATTCAAGGCACACTTAACCAGCGTGGCTACCACAGCATTCTGCAGTGATACACCATCCCATCTGGTTTGGGCTTTGTGGGACTATCATTCGTTTTTCAACAGGACAATGACCCAAAACACACCTCCATGCTGTGTAGGGGTTATTGACCAAGAATGAGAGTGATGGAGTGCTGCATCAGATAACCTGGCCTCCACAATCACCCGACATCAACCCACTTGAGATGGTTTGGAATGAGTTGGATCGCAGAGTGAAGGAAAAGCAGCCATTTGTAAATGTATATTTAACCTTTAATTAACTAGGCAAGTCAGTAAATTCTTATTTTCAATGATGGCTTACACCGGCCAAACCTGGACGACGCTGGGCCAATTGTGCGCTGCCCTATGGGAATCCCATTCACAGCCGGTTGTGACACAGCCTGGAATCAAACCAGGGTGTGTGTAGTGATGTCTCTGGCATTGAGATACAGTGCCTTAGAATGCTGTGCTGCTTAGGAGCCCGTGTGAACTCCATCAAGACTGTTGGAAAATCATTCCAGGTGAAGCTGGTTGAGAGAATGCCGAGTGTGCAAAGATGTCATCGAGGCAAGGGGTGGGTACTTTGAAGAATCTCAAATCTAAAATATATTTAGATTTGTTTAACACTTTTTTGGTTACTACGTGATTCCATAAGTGTTATTTTATCATGTTGATGTATTCACTATTATTCTACAATGTAGAAAATAGTACAAATAAAGAAAAACTCTTGAATGAGTAGGTGTGTCCAAACTTTTGACTGGTACTGTATGTGTTATTCAAAGTGTTTCCATGGGATAATAGTAGGACCAATTAAATTTTTCATCAAATCATTTTTCTAGATGTATTTTTTAGACCTACAGCCAAAGGTCCTAAAAGGGTCCTAAATCAAAGAAAAAGGGTCCTAAATCAAAGAAAAAGGGTCCTAAATCAAAGAACAAAATGATCCATGGTATAACAACATCTTAGTAGACCCCTCCATTCACAAAAAAAGTATTACATTGTTTAGTAATAATATTGATATACTACTGTGGATGTTACTATCATTGTAATACACTGTATGCTCTATTTAATGCGCATCACGGATGTTCAGCTTTACAGAGTGATGGTTGAAATTTAAAGGCAATGTTCCTGCATTAGCAGAGACTGCATTCACAGTAAAAGCTTCATATGGCGGCACAATCGGAAATGAGCTTTACATTTATTTTGCGGAATCTGTAATGCTTAGCCTATACAGATTGAATAGTCATAAATAAATGAATACTGCAAGGTGTCCACTACTACCATGAACAATAACCCCATCCTCTGATAGGACAGAAGCAGGTTCCAATCCCAGACAACATTTCCTACTCAGACATGTCATAGGCTATAAAGATAACGACACACCTGTAAATACAATTTGCTTCGTCACATTGTCACAGTACCAAAAGCTTGAGGGACTCACAAACTATTAAACACTCAGACTCCAACTCTCTAAGATGAGAAAATCAGTGAACCTCACACTGAAATATGTGCTCTTTTTTTTGACAGTGCAGAGGTTGTGCAACACATGGTTTTGATGGGCCAACATCATATTTCCAAAGCTCCTCGAGCATCAGTCCTTCCCAGGAAACATGGCTGGCTAGGTTGAACTTTTGTACGGGTGATTTACATACCTTCTCAACTGTGCAGAGTTGGCGGAGGGCTCCAATGTCATCTCGGGCTGAGGCCCAAAACACTTCCTGTGCAAGATGACTTACAGTCCCCCATCAGTCCTGAGTGCCGTTTTACTGTTATGACCCCCCCCCCCCCCCCCCCGCTACCTCCCCAGCCCAAAGCCAGGCCTGCGGTGTCACCATGACATCAGCACACAAGAAATGGTCTAATACTTCAAGGTACACAATCTATTACAACTCTGATTAAAATGATTGCGTTCTGTACTATGACAACTATGGCTATCTAATTGGATAGCCTAGGTCGATTGTTCCCTCTTGTTTGACACCCATACAGTCCTTTCAGATCAGCAAGGTTGAAGTGATTAGATGATAGGAAAAGGGGCTTCCAGAAAGTATTGAGGTGCACCATGGCCGTCATATGAATAGGGGTCGGGCTTCGGCCTCTTAGAAGAAGCTTCCTCTTCCCCTCCTTCCCCCTTCTAGCAGATGCATTACTTAGTCCCTATGTGTTGCTAGCCAAATCACCCAGAAACACTACAACATCCTCCTCTTTCAGAGTGTGACCGCACAACCTTCAAGTATCAACAGCCTAGTGCCGAATGAGAACCTTTTTTACATGAAATCTTTACAGAGGAAACCCTGGTCATGTATTATGGAGCGCTCGCGTTCAAATATGTCAAACCCGTTAGTGGCTTCTCCACGTGACGAACCACTTGTTATGGGATGGTGGCCATGTTTTATATAGCCTGGGCTGCTCGGCTTCCGCCCTCACTTGGCAGACTCGAGATGTGTTTTGGCTCTGGCACCGGAGGCTTACAGGAGAAGGACTCTGGGTTCGGGGAGATGGCGTTCTGGTTTTCTATGGACGTGCTCTAGAAGGCTTTGGGTGAAGGCTCTTACTAACAAGCACAGTATACCAACAAACAAAGAGTCACCAAAACTCATCAAGAAACTGCTGACTCCCAAAGTAGGGTTAATTACTCACAACCTGTGGCTGAGAGAGCTAATGTTGTCTAATCGGCGTTGCCGTTTGCAGCCTCCGATGCTAATTCTCTTAGATAGCTTATGTTGTGATCCTCCTACGTGCTTGAAAGATAGGAAGCAGACTTCCTACTAAGGGGCTGCAGACTTGATAAAGACCTCTGCTGGTCTACTCTAATGGCGTCAAAAAGAGCTGTCGGGCAGAGTTAAGGGCAGCTATCTCAGGAAGCGGCCACACCCTACGACCTCTGAGGAAGCCTGTGCACGTTGCACACAGTATCAAACGGGTATGCATACACACAAACCCATTAACTCTTTGCAAAAATGCACACTAGCGTGCACAATGGAATTGTCTTATGTGTTCTCTGTGTAGTGCCTTGAAGTGATGAAGTCACTTTGTACAGTTTAGTACACATAAGAGTCAACCTCCAGGCTTGCAACCATCGAGATGATCTTTTTGCCTGATGTTATGCTATCATTTATAGAGGGAGGAATTGTTGCTCTTATTCAGACTTTGAATGATTGATTCAGATACACACCGGTCAATATGTCATCTGAGAAGCCTAGTTCGAGGGTTTGAGAGCCAAGATTTTCATCATAAAATGTGGTCTTTGGAGGCTATTGCACACGTATCTCCCATAGACTGAGTGTTGGCTAGAACGAGCGTCCAAAAGGTTGAAGCATTTGAAGGATGAGCTTGTCTGGAAAGTTTCTTATTGAGCTAGGAGTACTTGGTGTGATTCCTGTTGCCCTCCCTCTGCTATGTGAGGGAATAGATGATGGTAGATCTGGAGATAAGCCACACTTGAGCAAAATGAACTAGAACATCAACAATACAAGACAGTTTTCAAGCCAAATGTATTCTTTATTAGTCTGTTTCTGTACAAAAAGCACTGGATCACAGAAAAAAAAACATGCATCTATTTACAGCATGGTCAAAGACAGAAAAGGAAAAGCGGGGGGGGGATACCCCCCTTTTGTATTTTAGAGACATTAATTAAACATTGTGCTTTGATAGAGTATACTTTGATGGTACATTTCATATTTGACAAAGATGCAGTACCTCTCCCCTTTTCATATTGAATAAAACATTGAGAAAGTACACTTTGCAATTTAAAAAACCTCTGCAGAAAAACCAGGGCAGCAAAAAGCAAGCTTTCTACAACTACAACAAACAAAACAAAAAAAAATGTTGCAAGCTATTTGAAAAGTCAGTATAGGGATGGAATGGATACATGGGGGTGAAGGGGAGGATTGTGAGAAGTCAGCCAAGATTTAACTCGAAGAGAAAACGTGTGTTTTCATTGAAAATGGGTCTAGAAGTCCATAATATTGAATTCAGATGACATTCTATATGAGCTGGCCTTGACTCTCGTAATTGAAAAATGGCTCTTTCAAAGTGGTGCAACAGATTTTCCCTTTTTCCTTTTCTTCACAAGCCCACATTATGACTACATGTTGATGCCACCCGATGACAGCTGATTTATGTCAATCACTGCACAGAATTAGCATAAAATCAAAGGTTTAATCAGGCGCATCATTGATTTTTTGTGACCTATTGTCCCACTATCATTATGTTACACAGGCTATGTGGAAATTTGGAGGATGTATCGTTCAACATATCCTAGTTTAAACTACATCCACTGCAGCTCAAATGATTATTCAAAACCATCAAATGAACGACAACTGTAACTAATTCTTAGACATCTATTTATTTCTACTATGTTTTGTAACTTTCCCCCCGGGCGTTGCTGTAAATGAGAGTGTATTCTCAGTCAACTCACCTGGTAAAATAAGGAATAAATAAATCTGCAACAGCATAACTCCATTTTGAAGAAGAAGAAAAAAATATTCTAAGACCACACTTCAATTAAGAGTATCAAAACAATGAAAATGCATTGTATTGGAGCGTGTTCTATTGTAAAGGCATCAATTATGTCTTGTGTTCTTTTGCGTTTCAAAACCATTTCCACTGAAATGTGGAGCGATAGCTTGCTTTACAGGAAATACACATTGCATAAGTACATGATACAGATTTGTGTGCAACGACAATAACACCACCGACAACACTGACATCAATGGAAGGTTCCTTGAGATCGGTGAACCCTACACTTGAGTGGTCCCTCCACAGCAGTTATTGGAGGGCGTACTTGAGTTTCAACCTTGCTGCTGATTCAGGCATGTGTATTACATTCATTATCACCAAAACACAAGGAATAGGCTTGGGTCCGTAGTTAAGATGGGAAAGGAGTTGAATTCTAACCAACCAACGGAAAAAAAAATGGATACGCCTAAAATTTTAAGTAAGGAGTATGGAGGATTAGGATGGAAGAGTTTTTGAAAAAGAGAAATTCACATGAAAACAACCTTGCCATTTTAGCCACACTGACAAAAATGTGAATCGAAGAATGGCTACAACAACAAAAAAAACATCTTGGTGCATATTTGTACTAGCCTTTGTCTTTTGTATTTTTTTTTTTTAAATCTCCATTTTCTGTAATTGTTTTCCTTTTTTTGTATTTTGTTCTTGCTTGCTAAGATGCCTTGCTCTTGTAAGTGCCCCAACTAAAATAGTGCATTAAGAAATAACCATGATAATACACATTTCACATTAATACACAAAGGACAAGGAGAACTGGCGAAAACACAAATGCTGTATACAAAAAAAAAGTTAAATATAGTATCGGAAAACCATTTTTATACAAAAGTGGTGGGGCGTATATCCTGCTTTGAAAGACAGGGTGACCATGTCATGTTTGACTTTTTTCGTTTTTACAAAAGGGTTGTTCCTCTCCTTTTTCAATCTTTTTACAATATCTAAAAGGTATTAAGACATCAAATGTGTTTACATATATATTTAAGACTATCATTCAGGCCTAAATCACAAAAGGAATCCCAAAACATACTTTATAAATACATACAAAATAAGCACAATCAGAAGAATAACAAGAAATCTGGTACCTAAATGTGATTAAAACTGCTGCAAGCATTTCTGGTTAAAATCTACCAATCAACACACCCGGAAATATATCTATTGTACTATGTTTCAAAAATGGTAGACATCTAAAACCCTTTAACCTCAAAACCTTGGGCTGTTTAGTACAACATTTGCTATTTCCTCCTTGGCAGAATGTTTGCCAACCCTTTCGTTAGATTAGAAAATTACTGCATTTTCCTTCAGATATGATAAACGCACATTATTAAAAGCTATGGTACACAAATTAAAATGCTAAAAGACTACGACATTAGATATCAGTTGTCTTTTTGAAGCTGATTTTTCTTTTATAGACATTGTGGGGAATTCTCATTGAAACTCCCACCGATTTTGAGTCGGACAATTGACAGAGTGTTGGATATTCATGGCTTCTGCACTTTTTCCATAGTTGACCGTTTTGAACTGTGGGCCTTTAGACTCTACCTGCTCACAGTGGTTATATGACTGACAACGAACTAGGTTCATTAGAAGATCCAGTCAAAATACTTTTTCAGACATGCAAATGAACCTCGTAGGACGCCGGACAATGCTTACACGACAAGGAGTAACTACCTGCCTTTCAAAACCACAGTTTGTTATTCACATTGCTATATTTTCAGATTAGTTAACCCTTCATACATATCTATGTGGAAATGCTACCTGTTGGGCAAGGAATGGCTTACAAGTCCCAAAATGCAAAACACAGAAAGTGACGATGAAGTCAACTACTGAACCAACACAAAGATAATCTAGCGTCATTTTACGGGTTTTCCGGTTACTTGGATTTTCTTTGTTGTGCTGTTCTGTTTCCAGGAGTGAAGAGGCTTGATGGTCCTGTTTTGGAGGTTGATGAGATTTAAGCTGATGCTGTAGAGATTCTGTGAGCTAGTGGAGATGTGGTCAATCTGGCAGTAGGCCCTCTTCACATAGGTGGGACTATTAGACCTGCCATGGCTGAAAGACAGACACGCTGGTTACCTAATAAAGTGGGGAGAAGTTTTGTATCCATAACACATTTTGCATCGATAAAACGGTAATATAATGTTGTAAGGATATCCCATAGAAAATCATTACACACCCTCTTAAATGAAAAGCCGTGTGTTGAGGTAATTATGATATGCATATGGATTTGCTGCAAAACCTAAGAATGACAAAATTATATTTTTCAAATATAATAACTTTTCCAGTCATGTTACATTGACTTATAATCAGTCACTCTATGTCAACAAAGATTCTCAGCCAAATTATTTGATTGTGATGAATGTTTTGAAAAGTCTCAGTCTCAGATTCCAAAATCTACTTTACCAAGAGCCAGAAGTTATGGATCAACTTTGACCTTCAATCCACTACTACCTCAGGCCACATCATTACGTCATGTGAATTCTAGCATTACAGGGTCTCCATGACAATGCCCTTTCTAACAATAACCCAGGCAGAAGTGGGCGGGACTGAGAGGCAGGAGAGGGGTGGGATGCTCACCCTGTAGGCTGCTGCCATTGGTGGTGGTGCAGGTGGGGGGCGGGGAGGTCTGTGGCCGCACGACAGGGGCGAAGGCGCTCTTCTGTTTGACTGCAGAGATCATATGGACAGGAGAGAATGAATAAGGGCCTATGGGTCCACCGGAGAACAGAGGGATGGAGGAAGAGGAGGAGGAGTAGGAGGAGGAGGGGGAGGTGGTAGATCCTAACGGAGAAGACAGACAGACAGACAGAGGTTGGTGAGTGAGTGGACTGAGATGAACTGTAACAGTGAGGGCATGCATGGGGGCTGAGGAATGGATGCCTGTCTGAAGAAGGGTCAAGGTCTGGAGTGACAAGCCCGGAGTAAAAGGTGCACAATATTTGCAAAGTTGATCCATAACTTGAAGAGGCCCATTTTAGACTTGACACGACAATACCTTGTTCTTGAGGGTAGCAGCAACCTCCATCCATGTTCACAACAAAAAAAGAATTGTGTGGATGTGTGTACAGTATGTGTAGAATGTTCATGTATGAAATGCTGACTGTGATAATAAAGCAATTTGATCATAATCACGGTGTATTTGATACCCCATTCTACCCAATAATGGCTCGGTTAGTCTCTGTAGTTATTGCATATTTTACCACAAGAAATATGATTCCAGTAAAGTATGAATCCCTGAAGCAGCTTATAGTCCCATATGTCACAAATTCTAAATGGGACTCTAAAATGGATGGCAAAACGCAAACTATGTGCATCCCTACATGTGAATAACTATTTTGTTTCGTCTTCCTTGAACTATTGACTCATACTTGCTCTGTAACATCACAGTGGAGATTTATTTTGCTACTAAATCCAACTTAATTTGGTTTGACCCCAAGCATGAATGATACTATGAGGGTGTTAGAATGTTAGTAGCGGTAAGTAATGAAGGAGATGGAACAAGGTATAGGCAAAGCGGATGAAGACTTGTACAATGCATGGTACAGACAGACAAACCCAACCTTTCTTTTCAGTAGACGAGACATAACCCTCCGCATCGAAATGCCAGAACAAAACCGACTTTTCAGTTTCGTATCCAGAATCGACAACCACTGAGACGCTGTGGCATTGTTTTTGTCTGCCATGCTCTACACACGCCTCTGGGAGACTTTGATCTGTGATGCTGTAGCCTAAACAATAAGCAACTCAAAAAGTCCCCGGGGGTGACAGAGTTCAAAAACACCTGTGACCTCCGAGTGGAATCGTGACTCTTGAGCATGTTAATTAGAAGGAAGGATCAGGGACAGAGACACAGAAGGGTTCTAGCACTGAGGGAGACAGGAGGAATCCCTGTGATGTCATCTACGCCATGTGTGTGTGTGAGGAATTCCAAGGCAGGTGTCCTCAACACCAGTCCTCCAGAATGGCAGGGGACGCAGGTATGTTCTGTTTCTGTGCCTCTACTGAATTGATCACGACTAAATTGGTGCGAGTCCACACACATTGTGCCCCTGGTCTAAGCCAATCACTGTGCAAACAGGAATTAGGAGATAACTAGCCGACACTGCATCCCTCCTGGACTGAATCAGAGTATTACTATCCTAATGAAACCTTGTGTTGCTATCCCACCACATATAGAACTACCCAAATGACCCCCCCACGCGGAATGTGACATGCCTTGAGACGTGACGCATTGAGATGCAATCAGATATATTAATGATCATTGGGACCAAATAAGGCTTTTACTTACTTGCGTAAGGGGAGTTGGCGGCGGAGCCGTTGAGGAAGCTGGGTGAGCCTGGCACCCCGAGGTTGGTCATGCCCGCTCCGTAGCCGTTCATGGTGGACGTGATGGTGTTATAGTTGGACTGCTGGGGCGTGGAGCTGGGGACGTAGCCACGGGGCGATACGCTGTTGGAGTTACGGGAGTAACCTGGACGAAAGGAGGAAATGCTATGGTCAATCCAATGGCATCAGCACAGTGCAGTTTGGACAACATCACATTTGTATTCCATTGACTAACTCCGAAAGCATGGACCTGATTTTTACTATTCTAATATTGAGTATTCCAATTTGCATTGCTCACCTCCAGAACTAAAACCACCCGAGGCAGCATTTTCCCTCTCCCTTACCTGTTTGAGCACAATTCCCTTTACACTTCAAATCAGAACAAGGGTTAATAAATATTATGTCAAAAGTGATCATTCGATTTGGTAAGAGTAGGGCCTTTCAAAATGGAACCATAGTGTGAAGTTTCCATGTTTCCCCAATGAATTGAAGAGTTGAATCGGACACAGTGTGGCTTTTGAAAGGGATTGTCCCTGCTGCCCCTCCCTCCACTGTTGTTCCTGACATGTGTTTCCCATTGCCTGCACTCTTCCTGATCCCAGGGTAGCTCTCCATCAATTGCTCTCCTGCTGGGAATTGCGTTGGCTCAAACCAGGAAGTGGGAAGAGAGAATGAGAGAAAAGAGAAGAAGAGTGAGGGAGAGAGAAAGAAAGAGGAGAGAGAGAGAGAGAGAGAGAGAGAGAGAGAGAGAGAGAGAGAGAGAGAGAGAGAGAGAGAGAGAGAGAGAGAGAGAGAGAGAGATAGAGATAGAGGGAAAGTAGTATGGAGAGGAAGTGAGAGCACAACTGTGCCTTTCTCCCTTGTCTCTAAGCCCCCAGATGGGTAGGAGCCCTAGTGCCTCGTGAAGGCAAGAGGGCTATAACGAAGGGAGAACGGGTATTCAATACATCCTAGATGAGGGCCAATCAACTAAGGGCTGGGGGTGGTAGAGGGGAGAGAGAGTTAAGGCATCTCCACTCCACTATTGGGGGGAGAGATGAAGGACAGGCCTAGCCTAGGGGGAGCAGTCAGTAACCCTATCCAGCTATCGCGGACAGCCTCTGGAGGTCAACGAGACCGAGACGCGCCACAAGGGCCCGGGTTAGTACCCCTACTCGCTCCAGAGGAAACTGTCAACGTGAAGCAAAACAACTGAAGTGGATGCAAGTTTGAAGACAAATGCCAGAGGAGGAATGATATAATCCATTTTTGCACACAACGTGATGTAAAGCAGATCCATAACGCTCGTCTGGAATTGTTTCAGTAAATTGCATTGCTCAGTCCTTTCATAAAGCTTGGCGTATGAGCCGCCCTCTATATTAATGCTTTATCTTGGCCAGGTCGCAGTTGTAAATGAGAACTTGTTCTCAACTCACCTACCTGGTTGAATAAAGGTGAAATAAAAAAATACAAAATCAAATTGATATTTGAGTCATAGTACATAATTTATTGGAGCTCAAAAGAAGAGTTACAGTAGGTGGGGAAAAGTCTGATTCTGGGTTGCAATGTTCCAATGATTATGGACATAGACTATGACATTCTGTGTTTTCACGATGGCTTCAGTCCTGTTCCCATGACTTCATAGATTACTGTAGGTGTTCACTCGGTGGTTGATGTGAAAAGCAGACAAGGGGAGGGCAGGAGGAAGGGAGGAACTATGCTGAGGTGCCAGGGGAGAGAAAACATCTCAAGATATCTCTCGCAGTTCCTCTTTCTGCCTGTATCCTCAGGTCCGACGTGAGCCAATCTGTTCATCACACGTTCAGACCTATTTCCCTGTGCATCAGTCACAGAGCTGCTTTGTCAAAGGAAACAGCCCTCTCTAGGATAGAGGTGTGTGTTTGTGTGTGTGCGTGAATGCATACATGCCTGCGTGTGTGGAGGGCTTTGCATTATAATATATGCATAATAACATGCTTCCGCATTTTTGGAATTGTATAAACAGTGAATTCATACTTGCAACAATAGTGTCAAGCATGCACTGAAAAAAGAGACACACACTCACACTCTGCTCCCTGAAATCTTGACCGAGCTGCTGTCTTCAGTGTCTAAACTCTGGTTGCTTTATTCATGCCACCTCGTCTGCATTTTTAAACTCATTAGCACCTCCTCTTCTCATACACCCCTTCTCTACCCCATACTAACACAGACGCACACACACACACACACACACACACACACACACACACACACACACACACACACACACACACACACACACACACACACACACACACACACACACACACACACACACACACACACACACACACACACACACACTTTCTCTACCGCACACACACACAGTGTTGTATAACTATCCTTGTGGGGACACACAATTCAGTCCCATTCAGAATCCTATTTTCACTCTTCCCTAAACCTAAACCTAAACATAATTCTAAACCTAACATTCATTCAAACCCTTACCCTAAACCCCCTAGAAATAGCATTTGACCAAACACACAGGGACTAACAAAATGTCCCCAGTTGGTCCCAAAACAAGTAAAACAAAACACAGAGGGATCCAAAACAAACTCACAGAGGGATACATTTTTTAAACACAGGGATACATACAAAACAAACACACAGAGGGATACATACAAAAACAAACACACAGAGGGATACATACAAAAACAAACACACAGAGGGATACATACAAACAAACACACAGAGGGATACATACAAAACAAACACACAGAGGGATACATACAAAACAAACACACAGAGGGATACATACAAACACACAGAGGGATACATACAAAACAAACACACAGAGGGATACATACAAAAACACACACAGAGGGATACATACAAAACAAACACACAGAGGGATACATACAAAACAAACACACAGAGGGATATATACAAAACAAACACACAGAGGGATACATACAAAAACACACACAGAGGGATACATACTAAACAAACACACAGAGGGATACATACAAACACACACACACAGAGGGATACATACAAAACAAACACACAGAGGGATACATACAAAACAAACACACAGAGGGATACATACAAAACACACACACAGAGGGATACATACAAAAAAAAACACACAGAGGGATACATACAAAACAAACACACAGAGGGATACATACAAAACACACACACAGAGGGATACATACAAAACACACACACAGAGGGATACATACAAAAAAAACACACAGAGGGATACATACAAAAAAAACACACAGAGGGATACATACAGTGCCTTGCAAAAGTATTCGGCCCCCTTGAACTTTGCGACCTTTTGCCACATTTCAGGCTTCAAACATAAAGATATAAAACTGTATTTTTTTGTGAAGAATCAACAACAAGTGGGACACAATCATGAAGTGGAACGACATTTATTGGATATTTCAAAAATTTTTAACAAATCAAAAACTGAAAAATTGGGCATGCAAAATTATTCAGCCCCTTTACTTTCAGTGCAGCAAACTCTCTTCAGAAGTTCAGTGAGGATCTCTGAATGATCCAATGTTGACCTAAATGACTAATGATGATAAATACAATCCACCTGTGTGTAATCAAGTCTCCGTATAAAGGAGTATCAGACCACTGCAAATCTACCAAGACCTGGCCGTCCCTCTAAACTTTCAGCTCATACAAGGAGAAGACTGATCAGAGATGCAGCCAAGAGGCCCATGATCACTCTGGATGAACTGCAGAGATCTACAGCTGAGGTGGGAGACTCTGTCCATAGGACAACAATCAGTCGTATATTGCACAAATCTGGCCTTTATGGAAGAGTGGCAAGAAGAAAGCCATTTCTTAAAGATATCCATAAAAAGTGTCGTTTAAAGTTTGCCACAAGCCACCTGGGAGACACACCAAACATGTGGAAGAAGGTGCTCTGGTCAGATGAAACCAAAATGGAACTTTTTGGCAACAATGCAAAACGTTATGTTTGGCGTAAAAGCAGCACAGCTCATCACCCTGAACACATCATCCCCATTGTCAAACATGGTGGTGGCAGCATCATGGTTTGGGCCTGCTTTTCTACAGCAGGGACAGGGAAGATGGTTAAAATTGATGGGAAGATGGATGGAGCCAAATACAGGACCATTCTGGAAGAAAACCTTGATGGAGTCTGCAAAAGACCTGAGACTGGGATGGAGATTTGTCTTCCAACAAGACAATGATCCAAAACATAAAGCAAAATCTACAATGGAATGGTTCAAAAATAAACATATCCAGGTGTTAGAATGGCCAAGTCAAAGTCCAGACCTGAATCCAATCGAGAATCTGTGGAAAGAACTGAAAACTGCTGTTCACAAATGCTCTCCATCCAACCTCACTGAGCTCGAGCTGTTTTGCAAGGAGGAATGGGAAAAAATGTCAGTCTCTCGATTTGCAAAACTGATAGAGACATACCCCAAGCGACTTACAGCTGTAATCACCGCAAAAGGTGGCGCTACAAAGTATTAACTTAAGGGGGCTGAATAATTTTGCAAGCCCAATTTTTCAGTTTTTGATTTGTTAAAAAAGTTTGAAATATCCAATAAATGTCATTCCACTTCATGATTGTGTCCCACTTGTTGTTGATTCTTCACAAAAAAATACATTTTTACATCTTTATGTTTGAAGCCTGAAATGTGGCAAAAGGTCGCAAAGTTCAAGGGGGCCGAATACTTTCGCAAGGCACTGTACAAAGGCATACACACGTTTCACTGAGCGTATATACGCACAAATGGCCATGCCTGACGTATATGGCTGCTAAAAGCAGCTAAAGTACTGCTAAAGTATAGCCATGAAGCTTATATTAAAGAGAAACATAGGACGAGCATATCTACAGGGGACACCAATACACAGAGAAGGTGTGAGAAGATCAGAGGGTGAAGGGTGAGGGTCGTGGAGTGAGGGGTCATAGTGGGGGGTTGTGACACTCACCCTGGTCCCCCTGCGAGGCCTCGGAGATGTTGACGGCCAGCTGGCTGCTGAAGGAGTTGACTCCCATCATGCCGGAGTGAGCGGCCGAGCCGCTAAGCGAAGGCAGCTGGTTGTGGCTGCGGGGGACGCTGTACAGGGCCTCGGTCAGGTCAGCTGCCCGCTTCAGAATGATCTCCTGATGGGAAGGAGGGACAGGGAGAGGGGGAAGGTGGAGAGAATTGTGAGTTTAGAGATTTTATGTGTAGTGTTGAGTATTTCTTTGACCAGAAATGAACCTGATCATATATTTTATTTGGGCCACGTTACCCTTTATTTCCTCTTAGTCAGTACATTTAGCCTACTTCTGACATCTAGACACTACATAGGTAGTTATCCTGGCCTCCCAGGTCCTTGTGACCTGGCTGTTCTTGAAATATAAAATGGGATGTTCATTTAATCTGTAATTAATCAAAGAAAATAAAAACGCTTAACACGTTTTTTAGAGTCGGGAAAAAGGAAAAACTTCAATAAATGCCCAGGGGTATGTTTAAAAGGATGAGAGCCAATAAAATTGATATGATTACATACCTGGTTATTGTGGGGCATTCCGTACAGGGCTTCTACTAAGTCTGCTGATCGCTTTAACAGCACTTCCTGAAATGACATCACATGTTACTGAATACGACAGTTCATTTGAAGAAAAACACAGTATGATACCGAGTTACATGGAAGACTCCACACTCATTACAATTTCAGAATCCTGGAACTTGTTGATGGTTGACAGTAAAAATAAATCGGAAGATTTTTTTTTTACTGCTCGTATAAACCGAGAACATTAAAACCTAAAACATGTAAGCGGTAAAACAATCTGGGATGTTTTGGTTTTGTGAGTGTAAATCATTCCATTGCATTGTAACTCTGTTTGAAAGTTACAAATAGGTTCCTGTAAGAGTCGGACCTGGATGTTGGGGAGTTGGGGTCGTAAAATGGGGAAAGCATTCAAATGTAATGATTGTTTTACAGAGCACAAGTCAGAGATTAGCTTTAATGGCAAGGCCTATGTGTGATAAACAACCCAGAGAAAGCAGCTGTCTGCATCTCATTTCCCCTCTCCCATTCTCTCACACACCCACACTCACACTATACTCTCTCCCAGTCAGCACTTAGGCGTCTCAAGTATTAGGCCCAACCACTCCCTTCCCAACCTCTTATGTCTCTGCTTGCAGGGGGCTTACGTTTTTAGTTAGAGCACACATTTTGTCACGGCACCACATAGTAACAAATTGTCATGATCGGAGGGCATCGTTACCAGGCCTCTAATCAAAATGGCTGCCGATGCACCCTGGAGGGAGTGAGGGAAGGGGGAAGGAAGAAGCCTGAGGTGGTGGGAACCCATTAACACTTTCAGACTGCCTTCAGTGCTTCCGATCCGCCACTTCAGACCCCAGCTTATTAGAGCCACATTGCATCTGTTTATTGAATGCCTAATTCACCCCTCCCTCCTGCTCTCTCTCTCTCCCACCATCATCCCTTCATCCCCACCTCCTCCATTGCCCCCGGGCTGTTTTCCCACCACCCAGAGGAGGAAGTGTCCAATCTCTCCCTGGCAGCCCAGTGGGTCGCCGTGGCGATGGCTCTTAATAACAATAACAGGCCTGATAGATAGATAAATAGGGTCTGCCGGAGGAGGCGTCGCTGACAATCGCTGGGGCTAAATTGGGGGACAAACACTCACACATTCACACAAGGTCCTGTGCCTTTTCACTTGAGGAATGAGAGGAGAGGAGAGGAGAGGAGAGGAGAGGAGAGGAGAGGAGAGGAGAGGAGAGGAGAGGAGAGGAGAGGAGAGGAGAGGAGAGGAGAGGAGAGGAGAGGAGAGGAGAGGAGAGGAGAGGAGAGGAGAGGAGAGGAGAGGTGTAAGTCGCTCTGGATAAGAGTGTCTGCTAAATGACTTAAATGTAAATGTAAATGAGAGGAGAGGAGGACGTCACCACATGAGAGTGGAAAGGAGATGTGAAGTGAAGAGGACAGAGAAGAGGAGTGAGTGAGGTCGAGAGGGCTGGGTTGGTTGTTGTTTCCAGGGCTCTGTAGATGAGAGCTGGTGTTGTGGGAGCCTCTGCTGGAGGTCTCTGGGGTATTACAACGAGGAGGGGCCTCTGTCTGCTTTTCTGGAGCGTGATTGGTTCCTACAACACATCAAGACTTTCCCTTGTGTTGTAAAAAAAATAATAATAATTGAACTTGACCGAAACGCTGTCAAAGGAAATGTGCAGTGCTGTGGTGAACATGTATCTGGGAATAACTGTTTTCCTTATCGGTTAATCATTTAACTATTCCCTCACTGTTGGCCCTGTGTTCAGTGTTTGACAGGGAAAGAGTGAACGAGGACGCTCTTTCTTTTCTGTCCCCCATTTCCCACGACAAAATATGACCTCAGGAAAAATGATTCAGTCCAATCAGCCCGAGGAAAAACCATCTGCCCAGATGGGCAAGCATACTGACTTGAGTTACAGTGAGGAAGGGGTGTGTGCGTTTTTCTTAACTTCATGTATTCTCTCCTGAATATATGCTTGAAAGGAAATTAGTTGGTTTTGTTTTTTTTACCATGTGCACATTTTATTTTAGAAAGAGCAGGTGTGAACGTATGCGTGTGTTCGTGTTTGTGTGTTTGTGTGTGTATGGGTGTGTGTATGTCTGTGCGTCCGTGCGTGTGTACAGATGTAGGATCTTAATTTGACCCAGCTTGTTACAGCACAAAAAGAATCCTGCAGCAACAGGAAAGGTATATCATTATGTGGATTATAATAACGGACATTTTTTGTAGGGCTCGATACATTTTTCGAAAGGGTAAAAAATGTCAATTACAAACTTTAGAAGCCTTTTTAAACCTCAAATACACAAAAGTTTGCATTTCAGGGAAAACTCGCTGCAACAAAAAGTGATCAAATTATGTTTCACATCTATCTGAGATCCACCGTGCCAGTGTGTCCTTCCTCTGTGCCTCTCCTTAGTGGGCATGCCGACCCACCTGCCTACCCCCACACTCCTACTGACCCCGCAGCTATCCTGCAGGCACAAAGTCACACAGACACACACACACCGCTACCCCCACTGCAACCAAGCAATATAGCTCCTGTCACTCTCTATCCCACCCCTCGTCCCTACGCCCAAACCCCTATCCACTGAGAGAGGGCACAATCTGTCACACCCTGGCACTGCCAACATATCCACCCCTGTGAGGAGTGTCTCAGACCCCTCCTCTCCTCCTCTCCTCTCATCCTATCCCCTCTCATCCTCTCTCCTCCCCTCTGGCATGCGCTCGCTTCATTAATCTCCATTATAAAACAGAAGTTAGTTAATGTCTCTGAGGCTTGGCGGCTGCAACACCCTGCCCGCCATAGGGAACTTTGGCAACCCCTTCCCGCCCTGCCGCCTCAAACGCACAGGCACAGGCACACGCACACGCACACACACACAGCAAAATACAAGCGCATGCATTCATAAACATTCACACGCACACATTCCTGCCTCCACACACTGGTGTGTGTGTGTGTTTGCCACTGACGGTCTCTCTACTTGTATTTTCATTAGGCAACGACAAACACAACAGCCTTTCTCCAGTTAATGACGCCTTCGAGGCCTTACTGCTCGCTGGTGCAACTC